>NC_086454.1:47703192-47840692 GCF_028390025.1 Pseudophryne corroboree
GGCCCCGCCAGCCGCACCACGGATGACCAGACAGCTGCAGCCCACACCACCCCTCCCTCCCTCCGCACAACCCCGCCACCAGCTCGTGCATTGCAGCCGCGGCTGTGACAGACTGGAACGGGACCCAGCGTCTGCCCCACGCCTGACCAAACCGCCGCAGCTCACACCGCCGCGAACCCACCCTCTGCACACCCCCAGCACATTGCAGCCACGCCTGGGACACACTGTCCCACCTGACGCAGTCCACAAAACAGGACAGAGCCAGTGCCCTGACGCCGCAGCTTCAACCGCGCCTGTAACTTCGGCCACCGGCATACAAATTAGCAGGGACGGCTGGCTTAGGAGAAGTCTTCATAGCCCTCCGTGTGCCGCGTACACAGAGCTGCCGCCTCCTCATCCGCACACCTAATACAAAGCTGCCTCCCACCATCCCCAGAGGCCCGGACTGCACACCCAGGGACTGGCCTGCCGGCTCCACAGGCCAGAGACGGGGGACAGCGCGCCTGCTACTGTGGCATGGATAATGCAGCGGATACAGGTGAGAGAGAGTGCACAGGCAGCTCTGCGTCCCCTCCCTGTCGCCCTGCATCTCTGCGTCCCCTCCCTGCCGCCCCGCGTCTCTGCGTCCCCTCCCTGCCGCCCCGCGTCTCTGCGTCCCCTCCCTGCGTCTGTGTCCCCTCCCTGCCGCCCCACATCTCTGCATCCCCTCCCTGCGTCTGTGTCCCCTCCCTGCTGCCCCGCATCTCTGCGTCCCCTCCCTGCCGCCCCGCATCTCTGTGTCCCCTCCCTGCATCTCTGCATCCCCTCCCTGCCGCCCCGCATCTCTGTGTCCCCTCCCTGCCACCCCGCATCTCTGCGTCCCCTCCCTGTGTCTGTGTCTCCTCCCTGCCGCCCCACATCTCTGCATCCCCTCCCTGCGTCTGTGTCCCCTCCCTGCTGCCCCGCATCTCTGCGTCCCCTCCCTGCCGCCCCGCATCTCTGTGTCCCCTCCCTGCATCTCTGCATCCCCTCCCTGCCGCCCCGCATCTCTGTGTCCCCTCCCTGCCACCCCGCATCTCTGCGTCCCCTCCCTGTGTCTGTGTCTCCTCCCTGCCGCCCCACGTCTCTGCATCCCCTCCCTGCGTCCCCTCCCTGCCGCCCGCATCTTTGCGTCCCCTCCCTGCCGCCCCGCATCTCTGCGTCCCCTCCCTGCGTCTGTGTCCCCTCCCTGCCGCCCCGCGTCTGTGTCCCCTCCCTGCCGCCCCGCATCTCTGCGTCCCCTCCCTGCCGCCCCACGTCTCTGCATCCCCTCCCTGCGTCTCTGCGTCCCCTCCCTGACGCCCCACGTCTCTGCATCCCCTCCCTGCCGCCCCGCCTCTCTGCGTCCCCTCCCTGCCGCCCCGCCTCTCTGCGTCCCCTCCCTGCGTCTGTGTCCCCTCCCTGTCGCCCCACGTCTCTGCATCCCCTCCCTGCCGCCCTGCATCTGTGTACCCTCCCCTACCACCCCGCGTCTCTGTATCCCCCAACACCGCCCTGCGTCTGTGTCCCCGCCCTGCGTTTCTGTGTCCCCTCCCTGCTCTATCCCCTCCCTACCGCCCGCGTCTGTATCCACCACCACTGCCCCGCGCGTCTGTGTCCCCTCCCTGCCGCCCCGCGTGTCTGTGTCCCCCCCTGCCGCCCCGCGCCTGTGTCCCCCCACCGCCACCCCGCGCCTCTGTGTCCCCCCACCGCCACCCCGCGCCTCTGTGTATCCCCCCTGCCACTCCGCGCCTCTGTGTCCCCTCCCCGCAGCCAGCGCCTCTCTGTAGGAGTTAAGGGGGTGTAGCCCCTTTCGACCGTGTGAAGAGCGCCCGTAGGGCGCGATGAAGCACCTAGTATATATATACATACATACATACTAGTCTTTTTGGACCGGCACTCCCCCACTGGGTTAAAATTTCCCCGGTGCCCTCTTGGTAAAGATGATTACAACAAACAAAAAAAGCGGCACTCAAAGACTGAAGAAAGCAGAATCTATTTCACTCAATGTGATCCCAACGTTTCGGGGTCCGTACGCCCCCTTTGTCAAGGTGAACAATAAACAAACTGTATCAAACACGTACCTTATGTACAGAAGAAACCCGCCAGTGTGCATCTCCCGCCCGCGTCCACTCTTCACTTCCGTCTCCCGACATTGACGTCATCCACTACGGGTCATCCACATCCAGAGACGGGTCCCGAGGTAATTCCTCATACACAGCTATGACCCGTCTCTGGAATATCAAAAAGCACTAAGAAGCACTTTAGATGGAGCCAGAGAGAGTGGCAAGTTGACATCAAAATTGCACAAGGCACTTATACAGGAGCACCCTTTGGTACCTTTATTTTTTACAGTTCCAAAATCACATAAGAACGCACATTCCCCACCAGGCAGGCCCATCATTGGCGCAAGGGAATCCATTTTTCAACCAGTATCAATTTTTTAGACAGCATTTTGCAGCCAATGATTTTGAAGCACAAGCACTTTATTAAGGACACCACCAGCTTCCTCAATCGTTTGAGTAAGGTTCAACACGTACCGATGAACGCCTTGCTCTGTGTAGTAGACGTTGTGAGTCTCTACACGAATATACCACATGAGGCAGGTTTGAGCGCTATGGAGATTTTTCTGTTGAAAGAAGGAATGGAGGCATTGGATATTCCACTATTCATGGATCTTCTTCGGATGACCTTGGAAAAAAAAATTCTCCTGTTCAACGGTAAATTTTACCGACAGAGGACGGGGTGCGCGATGGGGAGCAATGTCTCCCCATCGTTTGCCAATGTGTTCATGTTCGAGGAGGATGTGTTCTTCACGGATGAGTCCATTTCACGCCATATTTTACTGTTTGCCCGTTTTGTAGATGACTAGTTCATCTTGTGGACGGGAGGCAGTGAACAATTTGATCTACTTATGCGATCAATTAATTCAAGACCGATGGGTATTAAGTATACTTACCAAACCAGCTCTTGCTCTTTGAGCTATTTGGATGTTCAAGTGACCATCAGAGAGGGTACACTCCACACAAGTGTGTACAGCAAGCCGACAGATAGGAACACGCTATTGAGGGCCAATAGTCATCATCCTAAGGCCCTCAAGGATGGACTCCCCCGATCCCAAATGATCAGGATCTCACAAATTATTAGTGACCGTACCACTTTAGAAGTAGAATTAGACAATGTAGTATCCAAATTCCTAGAGAGAGGGTATAGTCAACAATTACTCAAGAAGCACAAACAAGATGTCATGCAGTTAACTAGAGAATCCCTTCTTTCCTCAAGTATTCGACAACAGAAGTCGGTCATTCCTTTCATTTCCAGGTTCAACACGGCGAGTCCAGTGGTGCAGAGAGCATCAAGAGCTTTATGGCCCATAGTAGCCACAGACCAATCACTTCCCATATTTAAAGGTACGCGTCCTATGATGTGTTTCTCATGCGGGAGGAGCATCAGAGATTAAGTAGTACACTCAGATATTACCGGGTTTCAGTCAGCAATGCAACAACAGAGACTACCCCCCACATCTCTCTTAAGTAGGCCACCTGGATGCTACAAGTGCATTAAATGCACGACCTGTGAAAATATGACAGTTTGTTGAAGCTTCAGGAACGGTTCATTGTGATAAGTCTTACAGGATTAAGTTTGTCCTGACTTGCACAGCTACACATATCATCTACCTTATAAGGTGTCCATGCGGACTGCACTATGTGGGTTAATCAGTGAGAACACTGAGGGAAAGGATGGCTCTTCACCGTTCTGCCATTAAGCAGGCATTCGCAGGTAAAGAACAGCCGGACGCAAGACATTTTGCCGCAGCGAAACATACCATAAACGATCTCCGACATGTGGTCATAGATCACGTCACCCAAGCACATCAGGGGAGGTGACAGGGATAGCAAGCTCTTGCGGCTTGAAGCGAAGTGGATTTTCGAACTAAACACTACAAATCCAAATGGTCTTAACGAGAAGCTGAGTTGGAACATTTTCCATTAATGACATCATGCTGTGGGATTTGTGTTCTTACTGACAGTTGTTTATTAGCCATTTTTTGTATGTAAATGTGTAGAATACAGGTTAGCCTTACTGTTCATGAAGGTGCCAGCTGAGGTGTAGGTCTTGTTAGACATGGTTGCCTTTTATAGTGTCCAGCACCAGGATCTTAATTATATAGGACCAGGGCATTTACTTAGTGGTATATGCCATAGATCAGTGTCCTTGTGCTATAGCCCTGTTTCAAAGGCATATAGACGTATACACGTTCAGCTGTCACTTCAACATATGCCTATTGGTGATTGGGATCTGTTATATATATTTTTTTCTGCACACTGTTTATTTGTTTGATGCAGCGCCGCAGCCCGGCCGTTCAGAGCGACGGGTTACCATAGCAACCACACACGCACAGGGCGCGTAGTGGATGACGTCAATGTCGGGAGACGGAAGTGAAGAGTGGACGCGGCCGGGCGGGCGGGAGATGCACACTGGCGGGTTTCTTCTGTACATAAGGTACGTGTTTGATACAGTTTGTTTATTGTTCACCTTGACAAAGGGGGCGTACGGCCCCCGAAACATTGGGATCACATTGAGTGAAATAGATTCTGCTTTCTTCAGTCTTTGAGTGCCGCTTTTTTTTTTGTTTTATATATATATATATATATATATATATATACATATACACACACACACACACACACACACACACACACACACAGAGATATATGACTTCGGATGTATAATCGGGAACAATGTAAAATGCCCATTACACCATTTACCACACAACTGACCGGTAAGTAGCAAAGAGAACGTGAAGCAAAAACAAACTCTTTGGTCATGAGTACAATTCTTGGTGACAACTGTAAGTGGCCAGTCAGCTGCATGTTCCTTGGTGTAGTTGAATTAAGTATACGGTGGATGAAATTTACTTTATCTCAATAATATATAGGCAGTACCATAGGAAATGCAGAGTATAATATTCATATAAAAATATGCAGCCCCTCCACTTGAACAATGGTGCACCATGACGTGGTGGCAGCTCAGATTGACCCGGCCCTAGCATTACAAATGGCAAAAAAAAGTTGCTTGTGAAACTGTCTGATCCACGGGGAAAAAAAATATACATTATGGTAAGAACTTACCGTTGATAACGGTATTTCTCCTAAGTCCACAGGATAACAATGGGATATGATGAAGCAACAGCGGATTGGCACCAATCGATCAAAGCTTTCCGGCCTCCCAGGATGCCACGGGCCCGTCCATATATCCCCGCCTACTGGTTCAGGCAAACCAGTTGTATTCCAAAGCACAAGGCAGGATCATCATGTAGAGCCCTAATCAGGCGGGAAGAACACACATGCACACCCTTCCGTACAAGAAGGAAGAGGTTAGTGAGCAGAAGGATCCTCAAATCAGGTGCGTCAGGGTGGGATCCCTGTGGATCCCGTGGACGTAGGAGAAATACCATTATCAACGGTAAGTTCTTACCATAACGTATATTTCTCCGGCATGGTCCACAGGTTATCCACAGGATAACAATGGGATTTCCCAAAGCAATTTAGTGGTGGGGACGCTACTGATTGGACAGGAGAACCCTTCGCCCGAATTCAGCGTCATGAGAGGCAAAGGTATCCAAGGCATAATGTCTAATGAATGTGTTAATGGAAGACCATGTGGCTGCCTTACATATATGTTCTGCTGAAGCACCACGCTGTGCTGCCCATGAAGGACCTACCTTACGAGTAGAGTGAGCAGAGACATTAGCCGGAACAGGGAGATCAGCTTGAGAAAATGCTTCTGAAATCGTCATTCGAAGCCATCTTGCCAGCGTCTATTTACTAGCAGGCCATCTGAAATCCGTAGAGAATGAAGAGAGAATCTGTCATTCTGATGGCACTGGTACGATCCACGTAGATCCTTAATGCACGGACTACGTCCAGCGATGCATCTCTGCAGAAAGTCCTGGTACCTGAAAAGCCGGGACTACAATGTCTTCATTAAGGTGGAATTTAGACACCACCTTAGGAAGATACCCAGATCTAGTTCTGAGAGCTGCTCTATCTGGATAAAAAAAAAATCAGAAATGGGGGAACGACATGACAGCGCCCCTAAATCTGACACTCTTCTAGCTGATGCCATAGTCAGTAGAAAGAGCACTTTAGCTCTCAACCATTTAAAATCCACTTTATTAAGTGGTTCAAATGGGGCAACTTGAAGGGCTTTCCGGACTATAAGTCCCACAGCACTGTAGGTGGAACAAAAGGAGGTTGAATGCACTGCATTCCCTGGAAAAAAAGTACGCACCATCCTGTAATTTGGCAATTTTAGCGTCCACCTTTCTTTCACTGCACCATTGAATATAGGTTTGCCATATTCGGTGATAAATACGAGCCGAGGAAGGTTTCCTTGCTCTGAGCATTGTTTGAATTACCTGTTTTCAGAATCCTCTTGACTTCAGGATAGAGGTTTCAAGAGCCACGCCGTCAAAGACAGTCGATCCAGATGTCTGTGATAACAAGGACCCTGCGTCAGTAGGTCTGGACGTTGAGGGAGCAGAAATGGAGCATCCATCGACATTCTCTGCAGATCCGTATACTAATGCCTTCTGGGCCAAGCCGGAGCTATTAGTATCACGGCACCCCTTCCTAGCTTTATCTTTCTCACCACCCCGGGTAATAGGGTGATCAGAGGAAACACATAAGCCAGATGAAAGTTCCATCTCACCGACAAGGCGTCCACAAAGATTGCTCTGGGATCCTTTGTTCTTGACGCGTATGTGTGCACCTTGTTGTTCAGACGGGACGCCATGAGATTTATCTCTGGCAACCCCCATTTGTCTACTAGAGTCTGGAAGACCTCCGGGTGTAGAGCCCATTCGCTTGCTTGAATGGTGTGTCGACTTAGAAAGTCCGCTTCCCAGTTTAGGACTCCCGGAACGAACACTGCGGACAAGGCTGGATGGTGAAGTTCTGCCCACTTTAGTATGTGACTTAACTTTCATTGCTTTTTTGTTCCTGCCTGATGGTTTAGGTACGCTACTGCCGTCGCATTGTCCGAGCGGATCTGGACTGGTTTTCCTTGAAGAATGTCCTTTGTCTGAATCAGTGCCATGTATAGGGCCCGAAGTTCCAACACATTTATTGGCAGGCAACTTTCTTCTTTGGTCCATTGACCCTGGAAACACAATCTTCCGGACACTGCTCCCCAGCCCTGAAGACTGGCATC
Organism: Pseudophryne corroboree; assembly: GCF_028390025.1. Lineage (NCBI taxonomy): Eukaryota > Metazoa > Chordata > Amphibia > Anura > Myobatrachidae > Pseudophryne > Pseudophryne corroboree. The sequence continues at coordinate 47,710,405 of NC_086454.1, forward strand.
TGTTGTCAGAATTTTTCAATCTAATATCAAAAAGGGTTTCCCCTTGTCCAGATGGGATGTCTGTAGCCACCAGGCTAATGACCTTCTTACTTTTACCAAAAGTACCATAGTCTGTTTCTCTAGCGTCTGTTGTAATCCATTCCATTTGGCAACAATCAGACGCTGCAGAAGTCCTGAGTGGAATTGTGCATACTCCACCATGTCGAATGTTGACACCATCAAACCCATCACTCGCATTGCTACGTGAATGGATACCGTTAGACTGTGTAGCAAGTCCTGAATCCTTGACTGTACCTTGGATATCTTGTTCCGAGGTAAAATTACTCTCTGCAGACCTGAATCCAGTACAGCCCCCAAGTGAGTCATCCGTTGTTACGGAACTAGCGACGATTTTGCCCAATTTATGAGCCACCCATGTCTCTGCAGACATGTTATTGTCTGTTGCAGATGACATAGGAGCAATTCCTGTGACTGTGCCAGGATTAAAAGATCATCGAGGTATGGGAAAATTCTTATCCCCTGCTGGTGGAGATAAGCTGCCATAACCACCATAATCTTGGTGAATACTGTGGGGGCTGTGGCCAACCCAAAGGGTAGAGCCTAGAACTGAAATTGCTGTTGGAGGATAGCGAACCTGAGATGACACTGACGGGACCACTGCTATAGGAACATGTAGGTAAGCATCCTGTATATACAGGGATACCATATAATCTCCTGGCTCCATGGCCAACATTATGGAATGTAACGTCTCCATGTGAAACCGAGGAACCCAAATGTATTCAGCATTTTTAGATTGAGAATGGGGCGAAATTACCCATTTGGCTTCTGAATCAAAAATAGGTTGGAGTAAAAACCCTGTCCTGGAATAACTACTCCTGACTGAAGCAATTTCTAAACTGCTTCTTGCAAAGCCCTGGCCTTCATCTCTACCCGAAACGGGCTGGTACAAAAAAACGGAAAAGCATAACCTAGAGATACCGCTTCTTGCACCCAGTCATCTGTTGTAGACTGCTGCCAGATCTGTGCAAACTGAGAAGTCGGCCCCCTACCCTTGGGTCCCCCAGGTGGAGGCCCGCACCATCAGGCTGATGGCTTATCTTCTGATTTGGAAGCCTGCCCTCTGTTAGCCCAATGTTTTTTAGTCTTACCAGACTTCTTGTATTGGGGCTTACGATCACTTTTTCCCATAACTTTTCCTTGAGACCGAAAGGGCCGAAATACTGGAACTTTAGGCTTGCAGTTGTATGTGTAAGGAAACTTGACCTTTTTGGAGTCTGCTTCTGACTCCAGAATATCTGTCAATTCTTTACCAAAAAGAATATTTCCAGAAAAAGGCAAAAATTCCAAAACCTTCTTGGATTCTGAATCAGCTACTGTTGAAGCTGATGCCCCGGAGGCGATAATACCCATATCTAATGCTGCTTCTTTCAAGAATATTGCAGCCTGTTTTATATGAGCTATATGGGATTTTTGCTCTCTAGAAGCATTGAAAAATCCCCCTCCAATGTATCAGCCCAGGCAGCCACTGCCTTTGCTATCCAAGCTGAAGCCATGGCTGGCCTTATGACTGCCCCAGACAGGGAAAATATGTTTTTTAGAAACCCATCCACTCTCCTATCCGTGACATCATTTAGTGATGTTGAAGGCAAAGGTAATATAGATTTTTGCACTAATCGAATCACATGCGTATCTACTTTAGGAGCCACCTCCCTTTTTACACAATCCCCAGCTGGAAGAGGATAATTGGAATCCCATTTATTTGGAATTCTAAACTTCTTATTGGGTGTAGCCCAAGCCTCTTCCATGATTTCCGTCAGCTGATCATACCCTGGAAACTCAGTCTTAACTGTTTTGGGATGTTTAAACACAGGTGCCTTGGTTTTTAACGGTTCTGGTATGAATGGTCGACCATGTTATGGTAGACAGTCATTAGGTCGACCACTATTGGTCAACATTGACATGGTCGACATGGACACATGGTCGACACGTGGAAAGGTCGACATGAGTTTTTTTAACTTTTTTGTGTCGTTTTTTGCGTAAAGTAACTGGGAACCCCAATTAGTGCACCGCGTCCCCTCGCATGGCCCGCTTCGCTCGCCATGCTTCGGGCATAGTGCCTTCGCTTCGCTCGGCACAGATTACCGTTACAATCGTAGTCCACGTGGATCGTAAAGTATGGACAACTTCCCCAAAAGAAAAAAAAGAAAAAACTCATGTCGACCTTTTCATGTGTCGACCTTTCATGGGTCAACCATGTGTCCATGTCGACCAATAGTGGCCGACCTAATGACTGTCGACCATAACATGGTCGACCATCTGAACGGATACCGTTTTTAACACAGGCTCTGCTGAATCTTCTAAGGATAGAATGGCTTTCATTGCTCTAATTAACTCAGCTATATCCACTGAGCTGAGACCTTCTTCCTCCTCTTCGTGTGCCGAAGTAGAATTAATTGAGCTTTCATCTTCCGATGAACCCTCCTCTGCCTCGTGTAGCCTGTGAAGGTGAAGATTTACTTACCATTGGTTTATCAGCTTGTTTCTTTTGAGAAGCTACTGGTGGAAAATGATATACCGTAGGTAGGGTGCTGCATGTAAGGGTTAATAGTGTAACCTATTCCTGGTACAGAAGCTGTAGGAATTATCCGTTCAGCTATATTGGATAAGGTCTGTGCAAACATAGCCCAAGGTGGATCCATCTGTACCTAATGTTGTACAGGGATCTGCCTTGTATTTTGCTGAAAACTAAAACAATTTGCACACATACCATCCTGAACCAGATCCTGAGGGAATAATACAGTTTTGCAAGACAAACATGATAATGAGTGTTGGTGTTGCTGTGAGTATACCTTCCTCACCTTTGCCACTCTTAGACATGATAAATAATCAGCACTTCACACAGTGTACTACACAATTTGTGACTGTAATCACTTTAAACTTTCTAAAGTGACATACAATCTGACCCTACCCATGCACCAGCATTGAGGATCAGAAAAACAACTGACAGACATATAGTAAAGTCAGCAATCACACTAGTAGTCAGTCACATGTTATACATTAGTATAATAAGCAATATGAGCACATCATCAACTACAAACACATTTTTAAGTATGTAAGAGAACATATTACTGATCATGTTTAAACAGATCTAATGTATTCAGACGCAAAGTGAAAGAAACAACAGTAAATGTATACAGACTCATATGCAATAGGCACTTATCTAACTATTCGTACTCAAAAGGTATATAGAGATTTAGTGCTGTATAGCCCTTACTCCGTAGAGTGGAATACAGGGAGACTCACCTCGCTTCCAGGATCGATCAATACGTTAGCGAACACTGAGTGGATGCAGACGCTACTAGTGTACACTGCCGCTCCATGAACTTATAGTGAACACAGATGCACCGGTCACACAGCCGCCTATGCTGCGACCGGGTCCCCTCGTGGCAGCGTCTGGGATGGAAGCGAGGAGACAGTTCATGGCGGGAGACTCGAATGAAACTGGTCATGAACCGAGGTGGGGGGGGGGGCTGACGAGGAGAGCGTCTGACTCCCCACTGCTGACATCAACCCTAGGGATCGTGGCCTCATGCTATTCCTGGAACCTATGATCCCTAAAGCCTAGCGCTGGTGCACCCGTAGTGGCAGCCGCATCAGCTACTGTTTGGTGGTCTCCTCCCAAAACAGTGCGGCTGTGTCCGTATTCCATCTAGCTAAGCGGAACCGATGCCTTAGCTTCTCCCCATGCTCCGGCCACAGCCTGGTAACGTCTGATGGACCTGCTAGTGTATCCGACACAGACGCCCGCCGAAACAGCATTGTACTCGTGGGTAAGCGTTGTCGCGACCCGGCAGAGTGTTGTTGGAGTGACTCTTTCTAATATACGTATAAGACGCTGTTTAGAAAGATCACTCAAAAAACTAGTAAGACTATAAAAATAAAATAAGAAAGCTTAGGGCGGCTAAAAAAACAGCAGCTCTCTGCTCCTGCCACACCAAACAAAAAACTGATTTGCTTGAGCCAGTAGGCGGGGATATATGGAGGGGCTCGTTGCATCATGGGAGGCCGGAAAGCTTTGATCGATTGGTGCCAATCCGCTGTCACTTCATCATATCCCATTATCCTGTGGACCCTGTTGGAGAAAAGACACTTTTTTTTTTCCATACGGACAAAACCAATGTGTGTAAAAATAAGAATTTACTTACCGATAATTCTATTTCTCGTAGTCCGTAGTGGATGCTGGGAACTCCGTAAGGACCATGGGGAATAGCGGCTCCGCAGGAGACTGGGCACAAAAGTAAAAGCTTTAGGACTACCTGGTGTGCACTGGCTCCTCCCCCTATGACCCTCCTCCAAGCCTCAGTTAGGATACTGTGCCCGGACGAGCGTACACAATAAGGAAGGATTTTGAATCCCGGGTAAGACTCATACCAGCCACACCAATCACACCGTACAACCTGTGATCTGAACCCAGTTAACAGCATGATAACAGAGGAGCCTCTGAAAAGATGGCTCACAACAATAATAACCCGATTTTTTGTAACAATAACTATGTACAAGTATTGCAGACAATCCGCACTTGGGATGGGCGCCCAGCATCCACTACGGACTACGAGAAATAGAATTATCGGTAAGTAAATTCTTATTTTCTCTGACGTCCTAGTGGATGCTGGGAACTCCGTAAGGACCATGGGGATTATACCAAAGCTCCCAAACGGGCGGGAGAGTGCGGATGACTCTGCAGCACCGAATGAGAGAACTCCAGGTCCTCCTCAGCCAGGGTATCAAATTTGTAGAATTTAGCAAACGTGTTTGCCCCTGACCAAGTAGCTGCTCGGCAAAGTTGTAAAGCCGAGACCCCTCGGGCAGCCGCCCAAGATGAGCCCACCTTCCTTGTGGAATGGGCTTTTACAGATTTTGGCTGTGGCAGGCCTGCCACAGAATGTGCAAGCTGAATTGTACTACAAATCCAACGAGCAATAGTCTGCTTAGAAGCAGGAGCACCCAGCCTGTTGGGTGCATACAGGATAAACAGCGAGTCAGATTTTCTGACTCCAGCCATCCTGGAAACATATATTTTCAGGGCCCTGACTACGTCCAGCAACTTGGAGTCCTCCAAGTCCCTAGTAGCCGCAGGCACCACAATAGTAGGCCGGTTCAAGTGAAACGCTGAAACCACCTTAGGGAGAAATTGAGGACGAGTCCTCAATTCCGCCCTGTCTGAATGGAAGATCAGATAAGGGCTTTTACAGGATAAAGCCCGCCAATTCTGACACGCGCCTGGCCGAGGCCAGGGCCAACAACATGACCACTTTCCACGTGAGATATTTTAACTCCACAGATTCAAGTAGTTCAAACCAATGTGACTTTAGGAACCCCAAAACTACATTGAGATCCCAAGGTGCCACTGGAGGCACAAAAGGAGGCTGTATATGCAGTACCCCTTTTACAAACGTCTGAACTTCAGGAACTGAAGCTAGTTCTTTCTGGAAGAAAATTGACAGGGCCGAAATTTGAACCTTAATGGACCCCGATTTTAGGCCCATAGACACTCCTGTTTACAGGAAATGCAGGAATCGACCTAGTTGAAAATTCCTCCATCGGGGCCTTATTGGCCTCGCACCCCGCAACATATTTTCGCCAAATGCGGTGATAATGCTTTGCGGTTACATCCTTCCTGGCTTGATCAGGATAGGGATGACTTCATCCGGAATGCCTTTTTCCTTCAGGATCCGGCGTTCAACCGCCCTGCCGTCAAACGCAGCCGCGCTAAGTCTTGGAATAGACAGGGTCCTTGCTGGAGCAGGTCCCTTCTTAGAGGTAGAGGCCACGGGTCCTCCGTGAGCATCTCTTGAAGTTCCGGGTACCAAGTCCTTCTTGGCCAATCCGGAGCCACGAGTATAGTTCTTACTCCCCTCCGTCTTATAATTCTCAGTACTTTTGGTATGAGAGGAAGAGGAGGGAACACATACACTGACTGGTACACCCATGGTGTTACCAGAGCGTCCACAGCTATTGCCTGAGGGTCCCTTGACCTGGCGCAATACCTGTCCAATTTTTTGTTTAGGCGGGACGCCATCATGTCCACCTTTGGTTTTTCCCAATGGTTTACAATCATGTGGAAGACTTCTGGGTGAAGTCCCCACTCTCCCGGGTGGAGGTCGTGCCTGCTGAGGAAGTCTGCTTCCCAGTTGTCCACTCCCGGAATGAACACTGCTGACAGTGCTATCACATGATTTTCCGCCCAGCGAAAAATCCTTGCAGCTTCTGCCATTGCCCTCCTGCTTCTTGTGCCGCCCTGTCTGTCTACGTGGGCGACTGCCGTGATGTTGTCCGACTGGATCAGCACCGGCTGACCTTGAAGCAGAGGTCTTGCTTGACTTAGGGCATTGTAAATGGCCCTTAGCTCCAAAATATTTATGTGAAGTGATGTCTCCAGGCTTGACCACAAGCCCTGGAAATTTCTTCCCTGTGTGACTGCTCTCCAGCCTCGCAGGCTGGCATCCGTGGTCACCAGGACCCAGTCCTGAATGCCGAATCTGCGGCCCTCTAGAAGATGAGCACTCTGCAACCACCACAGGAGAGACACCCTTGTCTTTGGTGACAGGGTCATCCGCTGATGCATCTGAAGATGCGATCCGGACCATTTGTCCAGCAGGTCCCACTGGAAAGTTCTTGCGTGGAATCTGCCGAATGGAATTGCTTCGTAGGAAGCCACCATTTTTCCCAGGACCCTTGTGCACTGATGCACTGACACTTGGCCTGGTTTTAGGAGGTTTCTGACTAGTTCGGATAACTCCCTGGCTTTCTCCTCCGGGAGAAAACACCTTTTTCTGGACTGTGTCCAGGATCATCCCTAGGAATAGAAGGCGTGTCGTCAGGATCAGCTGCGATTTTGGAATATTGAGAATCCAACCGTGCTACCGCAGCACTATCTGAGATAGTGCTACCCCGACTTCCAACTGTTCCCTGGATCTTGCCCTTATCAGGAGATCGTCCAAGTAAGGGAAAACTAAAACTCCCTTCTTTCGAAGGAGTATCATCATTTCGGCCATTACCTTGGTAAAGACCCGTGGTGCCGTGGACAATCCAAACGGCAGCGTCTGAAACTGATAGTGACAGTTCTGTACCACAAACCTGAGGTACCCTTGGAGAAGGGTAAATTGGGACATGTAGGTAAGCATCTTTGATGTCCAGAGAGACCATATAGTCCCCTTCTTCCAGGTTTGCAATCACTGCTCTGAGTGACTCCATCTTGAATTTGAACCTTTGTATGTAAGTGTTCAAGGATTTTAGATTTAAAATTGGTCTCACCGAGCCGTCCGGCTTCGGTACCACCAATAGTGTGGAATAGTACCCTTTCCCTGTTGCAGGAGGGGTACCTTGATTATCACCTGCTGGGAATACAGCCTGTGAATGGTTTGCAATACTGTCTCCCTATCTGAGGGAGACGTCGGTAAAGCAGACTTTATGAAACGGCGAGGGGAAGACGTCTCGAATTTCTTGAGACGGGCCCCCACCGTGCCTGAGACCGCTTGTAAAGCCCCAGCGTCATGCTGAGGACTTTGCGGAGGCTGGAGAGGGCTTTTGTGGGAATTGGCTGTTTGCTGCAGCCTTTTTCCTCTCCCTCTGCCACGGGGCAGAAATGAGGCGCCTTTTGCCCGCTTTATGGGGCCGAAAGGACTGCGCCTGATAATACGGCGTCTTCTTAGGTTGAGAAGCTACCTGGGGTAAAAATGTGGATTTTCCAGCCGTTGCCGTGGCCACCAGGTCTGTTAGACCTACCCCAAATAACTCTTCCCTTTTATAAGGCGATACTTCCATATGCCTTTTGGGATCAGCATCACCTGACCACTGTCTTGTCCATAACCTTCTTCTGGCAGAAATGGACAGCGCACTTACTCTTGATGCCAGTCGGCAAATATCCCTCTGTGCATCACGCATATATAGAAATGCATCTTTTAAATGCTCTATAGTTAGTAATCATAGGCGTGCGCAGCACATTTTATTAGGGGGTGCACTTTTGGAGGGGTATGTCTAGCACCGCCTTTTGGGCGTGTCTAGCACCATCTATTGATGGTCAACGCAATATAAAATATCCACCCTTGTACCAATCCTAATAATGCAGATGCATTGTCAGATGTTGTGGTGTGCACCAAACAAACACCCCTGATAGCACTCACTGCAATTACACTGCTTCTCCTCAGCCTGGTCTGGCTCCCCCTCTCTTTCCCCTGCAAGCTGGAGTCACTCACTGACACTGACAGTCGCAGACTAGTTACTGCTGCTCCTGGAAAAACGCGTTATGTGTCAATGCTGCTGCCAGTATTGAATTTGTCTTCCTAAAAGGAACGCTGGCTGCATGCTGCTCCTCATCAGTGGCTGGCGTTGGCATAGAATAGAAGGAGAGAGGTGGGCAGGTGACGGGTGGGCGTGTGAGCAGCATGATGTCATCACGTCACATCACACTGTTTTTATACATTGAGGTGGAGCCGGGAGTTTGAAAGCCGGTGGCAGTGGCACCCTTGATTAACCCAGGCATCCAGTCAGTAATGCAGTCCTGACAGGGTACAACGCAGAGGGGACAGTAATCGCCTGCTCGGCGATTGCTGCATCAGGCATGTGAGATAGGGTTGCCGGACATTAGGGGGTGCCTGTGCGCACCAGGCACTCCCCCTGCGCACACCTATGTTAGTAATATACTGTCCCTATCTAGGGTATCAATATTGTCAGTCAGGGAATCCGACCAAGCCACCCCAGCACTGCACATCCAGGCTGAGGCGATTGCTGGTCGCAGTATCACACCCGTGTGAGTGTATGTACATTTTAGGATATTTTACTGCTTTCTGTCAGTAGGTTCCTTAAGGGCGGCCATATCCGGGGACGGTAGTGCCACCTGTTTAGACAAGCGTGTGAGCGCTTTATTCACCCTAAAGGGTGTTTCCCAACGTGCCCTATCCTCTGGCGGGAAGGGGTATGATGCCAATAACTTTTTTATCGGGGGAAACCCACGCATCATCACACACTTCATTTAATTCCTCAGATGCAGGAAAAACTACAGGCAGTTTTTTCTCACCCAACATAATACCCATTTTTAGTGGTACTGGTATTATCAGAAATGTGTAAAAACATTTTTCATAGCCTCAATCATGTAACGTGTGGCCCTACTGGAAGTCACATTCGTCTCTTAATCGTCGACACTGGAGTCAGTATCCGTGTCGGCGTCTGTATCTGCCATCTGCGGTAACGGGCGTTTTAGAGCCCCAGATGGCTTTTGAGACACCTGGACAGGCCCAGACTGAGTCGCCGGCCGTCTCATGTTATCAATCTTTTGTAAAGAGCTGACACTGTCACATATTCCTTCCATAAGCTCATCCACTCAGGTGTCGACTCCCTAGCGGGTGACATCTCTGTTACAGGCAATTGCTCCGCCTCCACCTCATTTTCCTCCTCATACATGTCGACACAACGTACCGACACACAGCACACACACAGGGAATGCTCTGATAGAGGACAGGACCCCACTAGCCCTTTGGGGAGACAGAGGGAGAGTATGCCAGCACACACCAGAGCGCTATATATATATATACAGGGATAACCTTATATAAGTGTTTTTCCCCTTATAGCTGCTGTATTGTTATACTGCGCCTAATTAGTGCCCCCCTCTCTTTTTTAACCCCTTTCTGTAGTGTAGTAACTGCAGGGGAGAGCCAGGGAGCTTCCCTCCAACGGAGCTGTGAGAGAAAATGGCGCCAGTGTGCTGAGGAGATAGGCTCCGCCCTCTTCTCGGCGGCCTTTTCTCCCGTTTTTCTGTGGAATCTGGCAGGGGTTAAAATACACCCATATAGCCCTGGGGGTTATATGTGGTGTATTTATGCCAGCCAAGGTGTTTTACATTGCTGCTCAGGGCGCCCCCCCCTAGCGCCCTGCACCCTCAGTGACCGGAATGTGAAGTGTGCCTGAGTAACAATGGCGCACAGCTGCAGTGCTGTGCGCTACCTTGTTGAAGACTGATGTCTTCTGCCGCCGATTTTTCCGGACCTTTTCTTGCTTCTGGCTCTGTAAGGGGGCCGGCGGCGCGGCTCCGGGACCGAGCTCCGAGGCTGGGCCTGTGTTCGGTCCCTCTGGAGCTAATGGTGTCCAGTAGCCTAAGAAGCCCAATCCACTCTGCACGCAGGTGAGTTCGCTTTTTCTCCCCTTAGTCCCTCGATGCAGTGAGCCTGTTGCCAGCAGGTCTCACTGAAAATAAAAAACCTAAAACTAAACTTTTCACTAAGAAGCTCAGGAGAGCCCCTAGTGTGCACCCTTCTCGGCCGGGCACAAAAATCTAACTGAGGCTTGGAGGAGGGTCATAGGGGGAGGAGCCAGTGCACACCAGGTAGTCCTAAAGCTTTTACTTTTGTGCCCAGTCTCCTGCGGAGCCGCTATTCCCCATGGTCCTTACGGAGTTCCCAGCATCCACTAGGACGTCAGAGAAATAGTCCTATGGGGAATACAGATAAGGAGGTAGGTGGTCAAGGGATATGGGGTGGGAATAGGTGGAGCAGCTGCAAATGGGATTATCTCTAGCCTGACACTGGATGGTAACACTAGATGGTGCCCTGTGACCCAGTACTTTGACTGGCGCCTCCCTTTCAAATGCCGTGCGGGGGGGGGGGGGCGCCCCCTTGCCTCATCCATTACTGCCCCATCCGTTACGACACCTATGTGTTCTGTCACAATTAGTGATGAGCGGGTTCGAGCGACTCGGATCCTCCCGCCTTGCTCGGTTAACCCGAGCGCGCCCGAACGTCATCATCCCGCTGTCGGATTCTCGCGAGATTCGGATTCTATATAAGGAGCCGCGCGTCGCCGCCATTTTTCACTCGTGCATTGGAAATGATAGTGAGAGGACGTGGCTGGCGTCCTCTCACTTTATTTCAGGGGGCTGCAAATATCTTTATTCTGGGGACCAGCAGTATTATAGGAGGAGTACAGTGCAGAGTTTTGCTGACCAGTGACCACCAGTATTATACGTTCTCTGCCTGAAAAACGCTCCATATCTGTGCTCAGTGTGCTGCATATATCTGTGCTCACACTGCTTTATTGTGGGGACTGGGGACCACATGTATATTATATAGGAGGAGTACAGTGCAGAGTTTTGCTGACCAGTGACCACCAGTATTATACGTTCTCTGCCTGAAAAATGCTCCATATCTGTGCTCAGTGTGCTGCATATATCTGTGCTCACACTGCTTTATTGTGGGGACTGGGGACCACCAGTATATTATATAGGAGGAATACAGTGCAGAGTTTTGCTGACCAGTGACCACCAGTATTATACGTTGATCTATTACTGGCATATAATTCCACACATTAAAAAATGGAGAACAAAAATGTGGAGGGTAAAATAGGGAAAGATCAAGATCCACTTCCACCTCGTGCTGAAGCTGCTGCCACTAGTCATGGCCGAGACGATGAAATGCCATCAACGTCGTCTGCCAAGGCCGATGCACAATGTCATAGTAGAGAGCATGTAAAATCCAAAAAAATAAAGCTCAGTAAAATGACCCAAAAATCTAAATCAAAATCGTCTGAGAAGAAGCGTAAACTTGCTAATGTGCCATTTACGACACGGAGTGGCAAGGAACGGCTGAGGCCCTGGCCTATGTTTAAGGCTAGTGGTTCAGCTTCACCTGAGGATGGAAGCAGTCATCCTCCTGCTAGAAAACTTAAAAGAGTTAAGATGGCAAAAGCACAGCAAAGAACTGTGCGTTCTTCTAAATCACAAATCCCCAAGGAGAGTCCAATTGTGTCGGTTGCGATGCCTGACCTTCCCAACACTGGACGGGAAGAGGTTGCGCCTTCCACCATTTGCACGTCCCCTGCAATTGCTGTAAGGAGCACCCGCAGTCCAGTTCCTGATAGTCAAATTGAAGATGTCACTGTTGAAGTACACCAGGATGAGGATATGGGTGTTGCTGGCGCTGGGGAGGAAATTGACAAGGAGGATTCTGATGGTGTGGTGGTTTGTTTAAGTCAGGCACCCGGGGAGACACCTGTTGTCCGTGGGACGAATATGGCCATTGACATGCCTGGTCAAAATACAAAAAAAAATCACCTCTTCGGTGTGGAATTATTTCAACAGAAATGCGGACAACTGGTGTCAAGCCGTGTGTTGCCTTTGTCAAGCTGTAATAAGTAGGGGTAAGGACGTTAACCACCTAGGGACATCCTCCCTTATACGTCACCTGGACCGCATTCATCAGAAGTCAGTGACAAGTTCAAAAACTTTGGATGACAGCGGAAGCAGTCCACTGACCACTAAATCCCTTCCTCTTGTAACCAAGCTCCTGCGAACCACACCACCAACTCCCTCAGTGTCAATTTCCTCCTTACACAGGAAAGCCAATAGTCCTGCAGGCCATGTCACTGTCAAGTCTGACGAGTCCTCTCCTGCCTGGGATTCCTCCGATGCATCCTTGAGTGTAACGCCTACTGCTGCTGGCGCTGCTGTTGTTGCTGCTGGGAGTCGATCGTCATCCCAGAGGGGAAGTCGGAAGACCACTTGTACTACTTCCAGTAAGCAATTAACTGTCCAACAGTCCTTTGCGAGGAAGATGAAATATCACAGCAGTCATCCTGCTGCAAAGCGGATAACTCAGGCCTTGGCAGCCTGGGCGGTGAGAAACGTGTGTCCGGTATCCACCGTTAATTCACAGGCAACTACAGACTTGATTGAGGTACTGTGTCCCCGGTACCAAATACCATCTAGGTTCCATTTCTCTAGGCAGGCGAAACCAGGATTCATGGGTGGTCAATCTGTTGAAATCAGAGCACTACATTTTGGCCACCGTGCTCGATCCTAGATTTAAAACCTACATTGTATCTCTCTTTCCGGCAGACACAAGTCTGCAGAGGTTCAAAGACCTGCTGGTGAGAAAATTGTCAAGTCAAGCGGAACGTGATCCGTCAACTGCTCCTCCTTCACAATCTCCCGCAACTGGGGGTGCGAGGAAAAGGCTAAGAATTCCGAGCCCACCCGCTGGCGGTGATGCAGGCCAGTCTGGAGCGAGTGCTGACATCTGGTCCGGACTGAAGGACCTGCCAACGATTACTGACATGTCGCCTACTGTCACTGCATATGATTCTGTCACCATTGAAAGAATGGTGGAGGATTATATGAGTGACCGCATCCAAGTAGGCACGTCAGACAGTCCGTACGTATACTAGCAGGTAAAAGAGGCAATTTGGAGGCCCTTGCACAAACTGGCTTTATTTTACCTAAGTTGCCCCCCCCCTCCAGTGTGTACTCCGAAAGAGTGTTTAGTGCAGCCGCTCACCTTGTCAGCAATCGGCGTACGAGGTTACTTCCAGAAAATGTGGAGAAGATGATGTTCATCAAAATGAATTATAATCAATTCCTGCGTGGAGACATTCACCAGCAATTGCCTCCAGAAAGTACACAGGGACCTGAGATGGTGGATTCCAGTGGGGACGAATTAATAATCTGTGAAGAGGGGGATGAACACAGTGAAAGGGGTGAGGAATCGGGTGATGAGGAGAAGGTGGACATCTTGCCTCTGTAGAGCCAGTTTGTGCAAGGAGAGATTGATTGCTTCTTTTTTGGTGGGGGCCCAAACCAACCAGTCATTTCAGTCACAGTTGTGTGGCAGACCCTGTGGCTGAAATGATGGGTTTGCTAAAGTGTGCATGTCCTGTTTATACAACATAAGGGTGGGTGGGAGGGCCCAAGGACAATTCCATCTTGCACCTCTTTTTCTTTCATTTTTCTTTGCATCATGTGCTGTTTGGGGACTATTTTTTTGAAGTACCATCCTGCCTGACACTGCAGTGCCACTCCTAGATGGGCCAGGTGTTTGTGCCAGCCACTTGTGTCGCTTAGCTTAGTCATCCAGCGACCTCGGTGCAAATTTTAGGACTAAAAATAATATTGTGAGGTGTTCAGAATAGACTGAAAATGAGTGGAAATTATGGTTATTGAGGTTAATAATACTATGGGATCAAAATGACCCCCAAATTCTATGATTTAAGCTGTTTTTGAGGGGTTTTTGTAAAAAAAAACCGAATCCAAAACACAACCGAATCCGACAAAAAAAATTTCAGGGAGGTTTTGCCAAAACGCGTCCGAATCCAAAACACGGCCGCGGAACCGAATCCAAAACCAAAACACAAAACCCGAAAAATGTCCGGTGCACATCACTAGTCACAATCCATCTTCTACATGCCATTTAACAATTTGTATGATGATATTTATAATATTAGCATTATTTATTTGGCGCCTCAAAGGTTCCGCAGCACCTAATAAAAGGAGGAGTAATTAAAAGTAGGTAAGTTTGGTGCATATACTCTCAATCTATCATTTACCCCTATTCTCTCTCTCCCCCCATGTCCTGCTATTCTCTTTCTCCCATTACCTCCCTACAGTATTCTCTTTCCCTCCCCATTCCTTTATTCTCTCTCTCCCAAATTGTCTCCTATTCATCCTCTCTCCCATTTTCCTCCTCTCTCTCTCCCATTCCCTCCTATATCCCCATATTCATCCCCTCTCTCCTACACTATTTCTCATACGTCCTAGAGGATGCTGGGGACACTTCAAGAACCATGGGGTATAGACGGGATCTGCAGGAGACATGGGCACTTTAAGACTTTGAAAGGGGTGTGAACTGGCTCCTCCCTCTATGCCCCTCCTCCAGACTCCAGTTTTAGAATTGTGCCCAGGCAGACTGGATGCACTTAGAGGAGCTCTACTGAGTTTCTCTGAAAAGAACTCATGCTAGGTTTTTTATTTTCAGGGAGAACGGCTGGCAACAGTCTCCCTGCATCGTGGGACTTAGGGGAGAGAAGTCAGACCTACTTCTAGTGAGTTTAAAGGCTCTGTTTTTTGGCTACAGGACACCATTAGCTCCTGAGGGTTTGGAACACTAGGTACGCCTAGGGGTCCATTCCCAGAGCCCGCCGTCACCCCACTTGCAGAGCCAGAAGACAGGTGAGTAGAAGAAGATAGAAGACTTCATTGACGGCTTCTGAGGTACCGCACAGCGATCGTACTGCGCGCCATGCTCCCACACACACAGCGGCACTACAGGGTGCAGGGCGGGGTTGGGGGGGGGGCTTGCGCCCTGGGCAGCATAAACCTCATTATTTAAGGCTGGCAAAGTGGAATATAAGTGCCTAGGCACTAAATCCTAACCCCTGTTAGGATGATTATCTTAAAAAATAGCGGGGCTGAAGCGCGCCATTAAGTGGGCGGGGCTTAGCCCTCACAGCTCTCATCAGCGCCATTTTCTGTTCACAGAGCTTCAGGGACGCTGGTCTTTCCTCAACACTGCTGTACAAGTAACAGGGGGGGGGGCACAGTTAATTTGGTGCAAATATAAGTTATTATAAAAGCGCTACTGGTCTGAGGCTTTACATAAATGTTTCAGAACCGGGATTGAGCGCTGGGTTGTGAGCTGGCAAACTCCCTCTGTGTTTCTCTAACAGGCTTTGCTGTGGGTCTGTCCCCTATAGCCCCAGTGTGGTTGTGGGTGTCGGTACACGTGTGTCGGCATGTCTGAGGCTCAGTGCTCTTCCCAGGAGGAGACTGTGTTAGGGACAGAAACGGCTGTGGGAGTGACCCTGTCGGCACCGCCGACTCCTGATTGGGTAAATGTGTTGAATGCCTTGAATGCTAATGTGGCTCTTATTAATAAGAGATTAGATAAATCTGATTCTCAGAACCAGGCATGGAAGAAATCTGTGGAGGATGTGTTATCACAGGTCCAGACCCCCTCGGGGACACATAAACGTTCGTTTGCTCAGTTGGCAGACACAGATACCGACACGGACACGGACTCCAGTGTCGACTATAGTGATACCAGATTAGACCCAAAATTGGCAAAGAACATTCAGTACGTGATTGTGGCAATAAAGGACGTGTTACATATCAATGAGGACCCGGCTGTTCCTGATACTAGGGTCTGTATGTATAAGGGAAAGAAACCTGAGGTAACGTTTACTCCCTCTCATGAACTGAATACTCTTTTTGAAAAAATGTGGGAAAATCCTGACAAAAAGTTTCTGATTCCCAAAAGGATTCAGGTGGCGTATCCGTTCCCCTCTGGGGATAGAGAAAAGTGGGAGTCACCCCCCACTGTGGACAAGGCTCTATCACGGTCTAAAAAGGTGGCTTTACTGTCTCCTGACACGGCGGCCCTTAAGGATCCTGCGGATCGTAGACAGGAAAATACGTCAAAATCCATTTACGTCACCACAGGTACACTGCTCAGACCAACCATTGCATCGGCGTGGGTGAGTAGTGCTATCGAAAAGTGGGCAGATAACTTGTCATCTGATATAGATACCCTAGATAGGGATAGCATCCTTTTAACGCTGGGTCATATCAGGGACGCTGCAGCCTACCTGAAGGAAGCAGCGAGAGATATTGGCATTTTGGGATCAAAAACCAATGCCATGGCAGTCTCAGCTAGGAGGGCATTGTGGATTCATCAATGGAATGCTGATGCTGACTCTAAGAAAGCTATGGAGTCTCTTCCATATAAAGGTAGGGTCTTGTTTGGTGATGGTCTCGCTGATTTGGTATCTACGGCTACCGCGGGTAAGTCATCATTTTTGCCTTATGTTCCTCCACAACAAAAGAAAGCTCACCACTTTCAGATGCAGTCCTTTCAGCCAAATAAATACAAAAAAGGACGAGGTTATTAAGGAAAAGGTAAAAGATCTCCGGCCGTGGCAGGTTCCCAGGAGCAGAAGTCCTCCCCGGCTTCTGCCAAATCCACCGCATGACACTGGGGCTCCTCTGCGGGAGTCCGCACCGGTGGGGGCACGTCTCAGGCTCTTCAGTCAATTCTGGGTTTTTTCGGTTCTGGACCCATGGGTTTTAGAAATAGTGTCCCAGGGGTACAAACTGGAGTTTCAAGACGTTCCCCCTCAACGTTTTTTCAAAATCGGCCTTACCAGCTTCTCTTCCGGACAGGAAGGTTGTATGCGATGCAATACAAAAGTTGTGTCTAAGTCAAGTCATTATCAGGGTTCCCCCATCTCAACAGGGAGAAGGTTTTTATTCAAGCCTGTTTGTGGTCCCGAAGCCGGACGGCTCGGTCAGACCAATTCTGAACCTAAAGTCCCTCAATCTTTACCTAAGAAAATTCAAATTCAAGATGGAATCTCACCGAGCAGTGATCTCCAGTCTGGAGGAAGGGGATTTCATGGTGTCGGTCAACATAAAGGATGCCTACTTACATATCCCCATATATCCTCCGCATCAGGCTTACCTGAGATTTGCTATTCAGGATTGTCATTACCAATTTCAGACGTTGCAGTTTGGTCGGTCCACGGCTCCGAGGATTTTCACCAAGGTAATGGCGGAAATGATGGTTCTCCTTCGCAAGCAAGGAGTCACAATTTTCCCTTACTTGGACGACCTCCTGATAAAGGTGAGATCCAAAGACAAGCTGGTGCAGGACATTACATTACGCTCTCCCTGACAGTTCTACAACAACATGGTTGGATCCTAAACTTGCCGAAATCACAGTTGAATCCGACGAAACGGCTGTCGTTTTTGGGAATGATTCTGGACACAGAATTAGAGAGTTTTTCTTCCAGTAGAGAAAGCTCTGGAAATTCAGAGTTTGGTAAAACAAATTCTGAAACCAGCGAGAGTGTCAATCCATCAATGCACTCGATTGTTGGGGAAGATGGTGGCGGCCTACGGGGCCATTCAATTCGGCAGATTCCATGCCAGAGTGTTTCAGTGGGACCTGTTGGACAAGTGGTCCGGATCCCATCTGCACATGCACCGGACAATAATCCTGTCCTCCAAAACCAGAATCTCACTCCTGTGGTGGCTGCACAGCTCTCACATCCTAGAGGGACGCAGGTTCGGGATCCAGGACTGTATCCTAGTAACCATGGATGCGAGTCTCCGAGGTTGGGGGGCAGTCACTCAGGGGGAAACCTTCCAGGGAGGATGGTCAAGCCAGAAAATGTGTCTACACATAAACGTTCTGGAGTTAAGGGCCATTCACAACGGCCTTCTACAAGCGGAACATCTTCTTCGCAATCAGTCCGTCCTGATCCAGTCGGACAATATAACAGCAGTAGCGCACATAAACCGCCAGGGCGGAACAAAGAGCAGAGCGGCAATGGCAGAGGCCACAAGAGTTCTTCGCTGGGAGGAAAAACATACAGGCGCTCTGTCAGCAATCTTCATTCCAGGAGTGGACAACTGGGAAGCAGACTTCCTCAGCAGACACGATCTCCATCCAGGAGAGTGGGGTCTTCATCAAGAAGTATTCACAGAGGTGACAAGTATTTGGGGAATTCCTCAAATAGACATGATGGCGTCTCGCCTCAACAAGAAACTTCAGAGATATTGTTCCAGGTCGAGGGACCCTCAAGCAATAGTAGTGGACGCGCTAGTGACACCATGTGTGTTTCGGTCGGTGTATGTGTTCCCTCCGCTTCCACTCATCCCAATGGTGTTAAAGATCATAAGAAGAACAAAGGTTCAGGCGATCCTCATTGTTTCGGAATGGTCAAGGAGGGCTTGGTATCCAGATCTTCAGGAATTACTCATAGGAGATCCGTGGCTTCTTCCTCTATGAGAGGATCTGTTACTGCAGGGGCCGTGCATTTATCACGACTTACCGCGGCTACGTTTGACGGCTTGGCGGTTGAACGCCGGATCCTAGCCCGAAGGGGTATTCCCAGTGAAGTCATTCCCACACTTCTTCAGGCTAGGAAAGGAGTAACGTCTAAACATTACCACCGTATTTGGAGAAAATGTGTGTCTTGGTGTGAATCCAAGAAGGCTCCTACGGAAGAATTTCAGCTAGGGCGTTTTCTCCATTTTCTACAAGCAGGTGTGGATGCGGGCTTAAAGTTAGGTTCGATTAAAGTACAAATTTCAGCCTTATCGGTTTTCTTTCAAAAACTGGCCTCCCTTCCAGAAGTTCAGACTTTCGTGAAAGGCGTTTTGCACAGCCAACCTCCATTTGTGCCCCCAGTGGCACCATGGGATCTTAACATGGTGTTGCATTTCCTTCAATCACATTGGTTTGAACCTTTACAGAAGGTAGAGTTTAAATTTCTCACTTGGAAAGTGGTCATGCTATTGGCCTTAGCGTCCGCAAGGCGGGTTTCTGAGTTAGCGGCTTAGTCTCACAAAAGTCCGTATTTAATCTTCCATGAAGATAGGGCAGAGTTGAGGACTCGTCAACAATTTCTCCCGAAGGTGGTTTCATCGTTCCACATGAACCAGCCTATTGTGGTACCAGTGGCTACTGACGCCTTCGCTGAGTCAAGATCTCTCGATTTGTCAGGGCTTTAAAAATTTATGTCGCCAGAACGGCGCAAATTAGGAAAATGGAAGCTCTGTTTATCCTGTATGCTGCCAACAAGATTGGGACTCCTGCTTCCAAGCAGACCATTGCACGCTGGATCTGTAATACGATTCAGCATGCTTATTCTACGGCTGGATTGTCGTTGCCGAAATCAGTGAAGGCCCACTCTACCAGAAAGGTGGGTTCCACCTGGGCGGCTGCCCGGGGGGTCTCGGCATTGCAACTCTGCCGAGCAGCTACTTGGTCGGGTTCAAACACTTTTGCGAAATTTTACAGGTTTGATACCCTGGCTGATGAGGACCTTACGTTTGGTCAATCGGTGCTGCAGAGTCATCCGCTCTCTCCCGCCCGTTCTAGAGCTTTGGTATAAACCCCATGGTTCTTGAAGTGTCCCCAGCATCCTCTAGGACGCATGAGAAAATAGGATTTTAATACCTACCGGTAAATCCTTTTCTCTTAGTCCGTAGAGGATGCTGGGCGCCCGTCCCAGTGCGGACTCTATCTGCAGTTATTAGTTATGTTTACACACAGGTTGTGTTATGTTATAGTCAGCCTGTTGCTGATATTGTTCATGCCGTTGACTGGAGTTCTATTAAATGCCATAAAAGGCAAGTAAGCCGGCGCTGGCTGTCTTTCCAATAATTAAAACAACTATGGATGATTGAAAAACACTTGTATTTATTAACTGACACTAATTAGTGAATAAAAACATGAATAAAATATAAAATTCACACAATCATATAAAATTAAGGGCATATATGGAGCTGAGAAAAAATTCAAATGTGCTGCTAATGAGTGTCCACTGAGGATCCCGGACTAGAACACTGGACAAAAGTTCCCTGGGGAAGAGAAATGGAATACAGCTGGTTTTACCCGTATATGCGGAGGCTTCCAATTGCTTTTGAAAACAGCAGGCGAGCTGTATCACTTGTATTCAAGCTGGGTCTCTCCGATGAATGCTGTAATTGATATGTCCCACAGAGAACAAATCCAAGGCAGGTGTTCCAAAATAGATTGTCAAAAGTCCATATCTGGATCCTGTGATGAAGTGGAGCACTGGTGATAGTGGTGATGGCAGCTTTTTCACACTTAACGCGTTTCCCTAGGCACGGTCACCTAGCTTCATCAGAAGTAGAGCTCCCACTGATTCAGGGATCTATTTAAACCCTATTTAATCACCTGATGCCCAACAGGTGTGTAACAGGTGTATAACAATAATGAGTAATCAATCATCCATAGTATTTATAAAAACTATAGTTTTGCAATTTCACTAATCCCATTTAATAGATAGAATGATGTGTAGGAGGCAAACCCACAAAAAAAATGTGTATATATATATATATGTAATCCATAAACATAAATAAAACTGAATAGGAAAGGTGTTAAAGGTCAGTGCAGTCACATGACCTAATTCCGGACTCTTAGTTCTATAGATTTTCCATGTAAGTCTCAGAAATCCCTATGTTATGTATATCCAAGCCTGCAGACCTTACCAATGATATTAAAATCACTTTTATATATATGATAGCCAAGTCTCGATGTTCCGTCCTGCGGCCCCGTGCAGCCCGGTCACGTGACCGGCAATGGCCAGTGAATGTGGCCTGGCGGAAGTAACTCGGTTGCTAGGCAACCCGTGTATATTCCGGCGTGCGGTGTCCGGACCGGGGTTGTTTAGTTGCTAAGCAACCCCAGTGAGCGTCGTCGCGATGCGCGACGACGTCACTCGCCTGTCATGTGACTCACAGGGCGGGACCTCAAGGACGGAAAAGCGGGCATATCTTGCCCCACTGTGGGCATATAAGGAACATAGATCACATATGAAAATCTTGAAAATGGGATACATAAATATATAAATCATTGTTTTTAGCATATGATGACACTTCCAATTATATTGAATACTTATAATTTCTGGTTCTTACGATAAGAGATTATCTTCAGATCAAATTTTATATGAGATACATGCAATATTAATCAGATAATACTCATATACTAGAACTATATGAGACAGTTATACATAATGCAGATTCAATCGATAATATCTTTCGGATCTTCCTTAGATCTCCTCAGGATATATATTTTGATACAGGGCACACATAAGATAATAATAGTACTAATGGTAGCAATTAGTAATGCTTGCTTGATAATAAATAAAATTTAGACATTAAAGATACATGATTTTTTATACATTTATATAGAACCCAAAATGGGAGGGAGGGGGGGGGGGAAGGGGGGGGAAAGGGGGCGGGAGGGGCGGAGACCAACACAAGAAGAGAAAGGGGACGGTACAAATGGATGGAGCTTTGTTTTTCTCACAGAACCTGTCATCTTTGCTATGATTGGGTGGCTATCCGGCCGTGGGGGGTCCTCTGTTAACAGAGGTGTCCCAAATATCCTTAGATGTGCCGGATATACGCACTACCCAGGCGTGCTGACAGGGATAAACCACCGTCCCGTCCAGGTTGTGCGTGGATGCCTCCACGGCCGAACAGACCACACACAGGTGTCACAGAGTTGTCACCTGTACCAACCACAGACGACAGATGTTCAAATTTATTGAGAGATAAGAGTTCAACATGACATCTCCCAATGGTTTTATATTACTATATTTAGTTCCATTGTCTCATTTAAACCAGTCGGATGTACTGAATTGAACTGTAACATCCAATATATCTCTCTCTTACATAAGGTTGTATATCTATCTCCACCTCTCACAGTAGGTGCCACATGTTCTAAAGCTAGGATTGAAAGGCATCCAGGATCTTTCTGATGTGTGTTTAAGAAATGACGAGATACACTATGCTTGAGGAAGCCTTTAGCAATATTTCTTTTGTGTTCCATGAACCTGGTGCGTAGTTTCCTGGTGGTGCGACCTACATAATATAAGTGGCAACTACACCAAAGTAAATAGATGACATATGAGGAATCGCAATTCATAAATGATTTAATTAAATATACATCAGTTTTGTTTGGTAGATCTACAGACACTGTTTTTCTTGGTGTATGTGTACAAACTTGGCATTTATTCTTACCACAGTGGAAGAAGCCAAGTGGTTTCTTTGTCAACCATTCGGATCCTGACATATATTGCCTCTTTTTATCATCCTTATCTATTGTTTTCAAATGGCTAGGTGCCAAGAGAGTTTTTAGTGACCTATTCTTTCTTTATATTATTTGTGGTACTTTAGGTAATGTATCTGTCAACATACGATCTTGTCTCAGGATTTTGAAATTTCTATTTAGTATGTTGCGAATCTGTCCTGCACAACTGTTAAATTTGCATATGAATGCTGAACTTCTATCCATTTTTTCCCCATATTCTTCTTTCCTAGAATTGTATTGTAGGAGGCTATTTCTTTCCAAACTAGAAACCTCTGTAAATGCCTTTTGTAGAAGGTTATCGGGATAACCACATTCCCTGAAAGATTTAAGTAAACTTTCTGCTTGTTCGACAAAAGTATCAAAGTTGGAACAATTCCGCCTCAGGCGAATGAGTTGTCCCTTAGGGATGTTTTGTTTCCAGGGTCTAAAATGTGAACTCGTGAAGTGTAAATAAGAATTGGTGTTTGTTTTTTTATTAAATGTGGATGTGATTATTTTGTTATCAATAATCTCAAGGTTTACATCCAAAAAATTAATTTTGGAAGTGTGAAAAATGGAAGTAAAAGAAAGATTATATTCATTACAGGAAAGGGACTGAATAAATTGTGTCGCAGAATTAAGGTCCCCATCCCAAATAATCAATAGATCATCAATATAGCGCCCGTAGAGGACCAGGTTCTTCGCCCAGCCACCATCCCACACATGGGTTTGTTCGAACTCCCCCATGTATAGGTTGGCATAGCTGGGCGCGAACCTGGTCCCCATGGCTGTGCCCATCACCTGTAAATAAAATGCACCGAGAAACAAAAAATAATTATGTGAAAGGATAAAGGAAATGGACGTGATGAGGAATGATTTTTGTTCCTCACTGAGGTCATCATCGGAGTCCAATCTCCTTTTAATAACCTCACACCCCAACTCATGAGGGATGTTTGTGTACAAAGCAGAAACATCTAAAGTGAGAAAAGCATAAGAGTCTCTCCATGTGATGGTGTTAATTAAATTCAAAAAATGTGTAGTGTCTTTGATATGAGACCTCAGTGAGGACACTCGAGATTGTAAAAAGGAATCAACATAGAATGAGAGGTTGGAAGTCAAAGAGTCAATGCCAGAAATAATAGGTCTCCCAGGAGGTGCAGTGATGGATTTGTGAATTTTAGGAAGATAATAGAAAACAGGAATGTGAGGATGTGCAGGGTATAACAAATTATATGTATCTCTGGTAATAACTCCAGACTCTAAGGCTCTTTCTAATAAGATTTTAAGTTCTAACTGGAATTTTATGGTCGGATCCCCTTTAAGTACACTGTAGTGCTCTTGATTACTTAGTTGTCTTAAAGACTCACTTATATAGTCTGAACGGTCAAGGATTACTATCCCCCCCCCCCTTATCGGCTTCTTTTATTATGATAGTGTGATCTTCTGTCAATATTTTCATTGCTTATTTTTCCTTTCTATTTAAATTAGATGGTTGTTTTTTATCATAATACTTTTGACACATATCTCTAAAGTCCTCCAAAGTAATACGATAAAAGGACTCGATAGAACTACTCTTAGCACTAATTGGGAAAAATTCCGATTTTTTCTTAAATTTATCTCTGTTCTTTATATCAAAGATTTTTTCCTCAGTTCTAATGGGATTTTCTGATTCTGTGTTCCCTTCCTGCCATAGACTCTCTAAAGTGTTTATAAGGATGGTGTCTGTGCTGTCTAGTACTATAGGGATAGATGTATCCTGTGTCTCTTTTAATCGTTTATTTGCAAAGTAACGTTTGCGACAGAGCGTACGTACAAATCTGTTCAAATCAACATATAGATCGAACAGGTTTGGCCCCCTGGTAGGGGCAAATTTAAGTCCCTTCTCCAGGAGTGCCAATTCAGATTTAGTTAGTTTGGAAGAAAGATTAAAGACTTTTTTATGATTTCTATTTTGGTCTATACTAAGGGCTTTTTTAGTCTTAGTGATCCCATGGGCATGTTTGTTTTTTAATCGTCCTCCTCTGGTTCCTCTAAGCTTGGGTTTCTTGCTCTTTTGTTTCGAAAGGCTGCTCTCTGTTTCTTTGGTGGGGATTCCCACCTGTTGAGTCTGTGTTCCCTGTCTAAAAAATGATCCTCTCTACTTCTAATTTTGCTTCTATAGGAATCTGCAATAGAGGATTCTGCTTGATCTGAATAATGGCCTAGAGAGTGTTGATATTCTTTCTCTCTTGCTTCCATTTGTTTAGGTGACCTTCTAGAATTATCAAAATGGTCAAGAGGTTCAAATCTATTTTTATGTTCAAATGTTTCCCTTCTAGTGTTAGACTTTTGTCGTGGGTGATCCCTTTCCCTCCCCTGAATATTTCTAGGGGTACCTGGTCTACGGGTTTGTTTATAGTTATTCCTATAGGTTCTAATTTGATCATTTTTATAATCAAAAGAGTCCCTCTTAAATTTCCTATACTTGTTATCCATCAAATTCTTTTCAAAATTAATGACTCTTTCATTAATACGTTTATCCTTTTCTTTAAATTCTGTTAATGACATGTATTTATCCATTGATTTTTTCAAAGAGTCTATTTCTTTTTCAATTTGTTGGACCTTAAATGCTCTGAATTTAATGATGGTTTTCATGAGGGCTAATGAGCAATTGTCCAACAGATTATCCCACTCCTTCTGGAATTCAGGATAATCAGAGAAAATAGAATTTTTGAATAGTCTAAGACCCCTTGGTACCATCCCCTTATCTAGATAGTTCTGCAGATTGGTGCTGTCTAACCAATTCCTTGATTCATTTTTTAAGAGATCCTCAAGAGCATAGAAATCCTTATTCATATCACACAATTCAGAATCAGGTTTATCTATCATTGAATCACCCCAATTGGTCATATAGGTTTGCCTCCTATCACTTCTCTCTTTAAAATTGGAAAAACAGCTCATGACTGCTGCGTCTGGATATAGACAAAAAAAGAAAAAGAGAAGAACAATTCCAGACGCGCTGTCACAGCTGCCAGCAAGGGATTGTCAGTCCCAATACAGAGTTTTTACAACAAAAGGCAAGTAAGCCGGCGCTGGCTGTCTTTCCAATAATTAAAACAACTATGGATGATTGAAAAACACTTGTATTTATTAACTGACACTAATTAGTGAATAAAAACATGAATAAAATATAAAATTCACACAATCATATAAAATTAAGGGCATATATGGAGCTGAGAAAAAATTCAAATGTGCTGCTAATGAGTGTCCACTGAGGATCCCGGACTAGAACACTGGACAAAAGTTCCCTGGGGAAGAGAAATGGAATACAGCTGGTTTTACCCGTATATGCGGAGGCTTCCAATTGCTTTTGAAAACAGCAGGCGAGCTGTATCACTTGTATTCAAGCTGGGTCTCTCCGATGAATGCTGTAATTGATATGTCCCACAGAGAACAAATCCAAGGCAGGTGTTCCAAAATAGATTGTCAAAAGTCCATATCTGGATCCTGTGATGAAGTGGAGCACTGGTGATAGTGGTGATGGCAGCTTTTTCACACTTAACGCGTTTCCCTAGGCACGGTCACCTAGCTTCATCAGAAGTAGAGCTCCCACTGATTCAGGGATCTATTTAAACCCTATTTAATCACCTGATGCCCAACAGGTGTGTAACAGGTGTATAACAATAATGAGTAATCAATCATCCATAGTATTTATAAAAACTATAGTTTTGCAATTTCACTAATCCCATTTAATAGATAGAATGATGTGTAGGAGGCAAACCCACAAAAAAAATGTGTATATATATATATATATGTAATCCATAAACATAAATAAAAATAAAACTGAATAGGAAAGGTGTTAAAGGTCAGTGCAGTCACATGACCTAATTCCGGACTCTTAGTTCTATAGATTTTCCATGTAAGTCTCAGATGTAAGTCTCAAATGTCTAAATTTTATTTATTATCAAGCAAGCATTACTAATTGCTACCATTAGTACTATTATTATCTTATGTGTGCCCTGTATCAAAATATATATCCTGAGGAGATCTAAGGAAGATCCGAAAGATATTATCGATTGAATCTGCATTATGTATAACTGTCTCATATAGTTCTAGTATGAGTATTATCTGATTAATATTGCATGTATCTCATATAACATTTGATCTGAAGATAATCTCTTATCGTAAGAACCAGAAATTATAAGTATTCAATATAATTGGAAGTGTCACCATATGCTAAAAACAATGATTTATATATTTATGTATCCCATTTTCAAGATTTTCATATGTGATCTATGTTCCTTATATGCCCACAGTGGGGCAAGATATGCCCGCTTTTCCGTCCTTGAGGTCCCGCCCTGTGAGTCACATGACAGGCGAGTGACGTCGTCGCGCATCGCGACGACGCTCACTGGGGTTGCTTAGCAACTAAACAACCCCGGTCCGGACACCGCACGCCGGAATATACACGTATATATAAAAGTGATTTTAATATCATTGGTAAGGTCTGCAGGCTTGGATATACATAACATAGGGATTTCTGAGACTTACATGGAAAATCTATAGAACTAAGAGTCCGGAATTAGGTCATGTGACTGCACTGACCTTTAACACCTTTCCTATTCAGTTTTATTTTTATTTATGTTTATGGATTACATATATATATATATATACACATTTTTTTTGTGGGTTTGCCTCCTACACATCATTCTATCTATTAAATGGGATTAGTGAAATTGCAAAACTATAGTTTTTATAAATACTATGGATGATTGATTACTCATTATTGTTATACACCTGTTACACACCTGTTGGGCATCAGGTGATTAAATAGGGTTTAAATAGATCCCTGAATCAGTGGGAGCTCTACTTCTGATGAAGCTAGGTGACCGTGCCTAGGGAAACGCGTTAAGTGTGAAAAAGCTGCCATCACCACTATCACCAGTGCTCCACTTCATCACAGGATCCAGATATGGACTTTTGACAATCTATTTTGGAACACCTGCCTTGGATTTGTTCTCTGTGGGACATATCAATTACAGCATTCATCGGAGAGACCCAGCTTGAATACAAGTGATACAGCTCGCCTGCTGTTTTCAAAAGCAATTGGAAGCCTCCGCATATACGGGTAAAACCAGCTGTATTCCATTTCTCTTCCCCAGGGAACTTTTGTCCAGTGTTCTAGTCCGGGATCCTCAGTGGACACTCATTAGCAGCACATTTGAATTTTTTCTCAGCTCCATATATGCCCTTAATTTTATATGATTGTGTGAATTTTATATTTTATTCATGTTTTTATTCACTAATTAGTGTCAGTTAATAAATACAAGTGTTTTTCAATCATCCATAGTTGTTTTAATTATTGGAAAGACAGCCAGCGCCGGCTTACTTGCCTTTTGTTGTAAAAACTCTGTATTGGGACTGACAATCCCTTGCTGGCAGCTGTGACAGCGCGTCTGGAATTGTTCTTCTATTAAATGCCATGTTGTACGGCGTGTTTGAGGTGTGAGCTGGTATGTATCTCACCTTCGTTTAACAATAAATCCTTTTCCTCTAAATGTCCGTCTCCCTGGGCACAGTTCCTGTAACTGGAGTCTGGAGGAGGGGCATAGAGGGAGGAGCCAGTTCACACCCCTTTCAAAGTCTTAAAGTGCCCATGTCTCCTGCGGATCCCATCTATACCCCATGGTTCTTGAAGTGTCCCCAGCATCCTCCACGGACTAAGAGAAAAGGATTTACCGGTAGGTATTAAAAGCCTATTTTTCCAGTATTCCTACTCTCTCTAACCCGTCTCCCCATATCTCTCCTCTCCCCTATTCCTCCTCTCTTTTTGCCTATTCCTTCTATTTTTCTCTACCGTTTCCCTCCAATCCTTCTTTCACTCTTGCTTCCCCTCCCCCCCAATTTGGAATCACAATGGGGGCAGATTGACGCTGCCTATTTTGTCAGTTCTGGGCCCCACAATTTCTAAAGGCAGTCCTAATCAGATCTACAGTATGATATTATCCACTTTATACGAGACATCATTAGCAGGGCCGGTTCAAGACCTTGTGGCGCCCAGGGCGAAAGTTTCCTGTGGCGGCCGCCGCACCCCCCCCTGCCCCCGGTAAAATAGAGTTGGTGCGCACCGAAGGCGCGCGTCCAAAAATAGGGGCGTGGCTTCTTAATAGGGAAGGGTCATGGCCACAGTAATCCCCCTGTATTTGTGCCCCCCTGTAGCTGTGCCCCCAGCAGCAGTGACCCCAGTAGATTTGCCACCTGTAGCAGTGCCCCCAGTTGATTTGCCCCTTGTAGTTGTGCCCCAGGTTGATTTTCCCCCAGTAGTTGTGACCCCTGTAGTAGCATCGCTTGCAAACACCAAAAAAAAAAACAAAAAAAAAAACCCCCAATACTTACCAGCCCCGTTCCTGCTTCCGGACCGCTGCTGCGCTGTCCTCCGTCTCCGGCCGCCGGCTCCTCTATATGGGAGAGACGTCATGATGTCTCTCCCATAACAGCGCTGCACAAACACTAGAGGTCAATTATGACCTCTAGTGTCTGTCACTGGAGCTGGCTGCAGCGGATGCCCACACAGCCCACGGCGTCTGCTGCAGCCGGGGAGAGCGGGGATCAGGAGTAGCGGCTCTTGCCACGGCGGCAGCGGCCTCGGGGCAGCAGCGATCCGGGCAAAAATCCTGCTTGCCCGTGGCAAGAGCCACTACGTACTGATCATTAGTGCGGTGGGACCACAAATACACTTAGGGGGGAATTCAAATGTTTGAAAAGTCGGTTGGTTGTCTGTTTTTCCCCGTCTATTAGATCGGAAATGTCTATCAGACACCCAACTGACTTTTCAAACAATTGAATATCCCCCTTAGTGTTACAGTGACCACTGTGACTGCTTGTTGGACTAGCAAAGGGCTCACCTCCCCAAACACAACATCCACACTACATGGAAACGTCACACTGGCATTCAGTGTCATCTCCAGAAATGTGTTACTTCCTATACCACAATTCACAGTGCAGAGGCGCTCAGACTACAAACAATGAAACATCTGTATACAATAGTAGTGTTTGCCTGCAGCATCGCTCGCGTGGATGTGTTATTGCTCAGCAGAACTAATCTTACAAAGATAGTAGTACCATCTAATATTGTAATGTATATTTTATATTGTACACATTGATCACCAGATTTCTTTGTAAACAATATTTGCCATTTTTCCTTTAACACAAAAATATGCTTGGGGCTATTAACTAGTGAGCAAGCCACGTAGAGCTGCCCATGGGAGAAGCAGCTGGTCCTGAGATTTATGCCTGCAGCCCTGAGCGTGCTGGTTTTTTTCTTTATTGCTCCTCTCCCTGATGTCACATTGAGATCATACATGCCTCAGTTTCCTTCTAGGTCGCTAAGCTATACAATAGTGAAAACGCGATACAAATTCATTCAGAAGTTTTTGCATGATGCCGGAACGAACAGACATTATTTCTCTTACGTCCTAGAGGATGCTGGGGTCCACATTAGTACCATGGGGTATAGATTGGTCCACCAGGAGCCACTGGCACTTTAAGAGTTTGAAAGTGTGGGCTGGCTCCTCCCTCTATGCCCCTCCTACCAGACTCAGTTTAGACAATGTGCCCAGAGGAGCCGCTCACAGCTAGGGGAGCTCCTAGAGCTTCTTTAGTTTTAGTGTCCGCCATGAGGGGTTTTGAGCCACTATCTCCGATGACAGGACATTGGCTCCTTAGGGTGCTGATCGTTAGCCGCCCCAGGTGACTGCTCACTCCCGCAGCATGCCGCCACCCCCTTACAGAGACAGAAGATTTCAGTGGCAAGCGGGGAGCCGGTGTGAAGATGGCAACAACAGGGTGGGAGCGCAGTACTAAGTGCGCTCCAGGGCTCAGCGGCACTGTGAGGGGCGCCCTGAGCCAGCGCCGATACCCTACACTGGCCAGCAAGCCTGTCAGGGACCCCGGGTGCACTGCCAGCAGAAATCCTTAGGCCAGTATAATCTATGAAGAGCAGGAAGCAGCGCCATGTTAAGGGGGCGGAGCTTCTCAAAGCGGACCCAGCAGCGTTCAGCGCCATTTTCCTGCCTGCAGTTCCTGTACACAGAAGCTGACAGGGAGAGCTGTCCCTCCAAGCAACTCCAACTATCCTGTGCGGTACCAGGGGGTTGTAGAAGGGTGGGGGAGGCTGTGTAAATACTGTGTAGTCTGTTAAGGTACACAGTAAGCGCTGGGTAGTGGTGTTATATCTACCTCAGGAAGCGCTGTGTATGGGTTGGCTACAATCTCTGTGGCATACTTGGGGGGGGAACAACATTTCCCTGTGTGGGTGTTTATTATCTCCCATAGCCATGTCTAGGGACTCTGTATCATATGCTGCAGAGGATGTTTCCTCTCAGGAAGAATCCATTCCATGTACACAGGAATGTAATGTCTTGTCTCAGATCCCTATTGTTGAGCCTGAGTGGTTGACCTCCATTAAGGGGATGATCTCTCTGATTTCTACTAGGGTAGCACATACTGAGACTGAAACTCAGGTGTTAAAGAAATCTATGGCAGTTTGGTCAGGTTCTGTTCCTATTCCGGCAAATTCCCCTAGCATGTTCCCACAGAAACGTGCACTTGCCCAGATTATGCAAGAGGACACAGATACCGACTCTGATACTGCAGACGGTGATGGGGACGTACTAAGGGGGGCGGCATCCCTTGCAAAGGGGGTGCAGCTCATGATTGAGGCCATTACAGATGTGTTAAACATTACTGACCCGCCACCTGAGCAGGTTGAGGAGGCTCACTTCACAGACAATAAGAAATCCTCACTGACCTTCCCTGCGTCTAAAGAATTAAATGCTATATTTGAAAAATCCTGGGAAAACCCGGAGGAAAAAATTCCAGATTCCCAAAAGGGTTCTGGTTGCTTTTCCCTTCCCTGAGGAGGATAGAAAAAAAAATAAGATTTTACTTACCAGTAAATCTATTTCTCGTAGTCCGTAGTGGATGCTGGGGACTCCGTAAGGACCATGGGGAATAGACGGGCTCCGCAGGAGACAGGGCACTTTAAGAAAGAATTTGGATACTGGTGTGCTCTGGCTCCTCCCTCTATGTCCCTCCTCCAGACCTCAGTTAGAAAAACTGTGCCCGGAAGAGCTGACAGTACAAGGAAAGGATTTTGGAATCCAGGGCAAGACTCATACCAGTCACACCAATCACACCGTATAACTTGTGATAAACTTACCCAGTTAACAGTATGAACAACAACGGAGCATCAGATCAACCCTTATGCAACCACAACATAACCCTTATTTAAGCAATAACTATATACAAGTATTGCAGAAGAAGTCCGCACTTGGGACGGGCGCCCAGCATCCACTACGGACTACGAGAAATAGATTTACCGGTAAGTAAAATCTTATTTTCTCTAACGTCCTAGTGGATGCTGGGGACTCCGTAAGGACCATGGTGATTATACCAAAGCTCCCAAACGGGCGGGAGAGTGCGGATGACTCTGCAGCACCGAATGAGCAAACACAAGGTCCTCCTCAGCCAGGGTATCAAACTTGTAAAACTTTGCAAAAGTGTTCGAACCCGACCAAGTAGCAGCTCGGCAAAGCTGTAACGCCGAGACCCCTCGGGCAGCCGCCCAAGAAGAGCCCACCTTCCTTGTGGAGTGGGCTTTTACTGATTTTGGAAGCGGCAATCCAGCCGCAGAATGAGCCTGCTGAATCGTGTTACAGATCCAGCGAGCAATAGTTTGCTTTGAAGCAGGAGCACCCAGCTTGTTGGATGCATACAGGATAAACAGCGACTCAGTTTTCCTGACTCTAGCCGTTCTGGCTACATAAACCTTCAAAACCCTGACCACATCTAGTAACTCGGAATCCTCCAAGTCACGAGTAGCCACAGGCACCACAATAGGTTGGTTCATATGAAAAGATGACACCACTTTTGGCAGAAATTGTGGACGGGTCCGCAATTCTGCCCTGTCCATATGGAAAACCAGATAGGGGCTTTTATGTGACAAAGCCGCTAATTCTGACACACGCCTAGCTGAAGCCAAGGCTAATAGCATGACCACCTTCCACGTGAGAAATTTTAACTCCACGGTTTTGAGTGGCTCAAACCAGTGTGACTTCAGGAAACTCAACACCACGTTAAGATCGCAAGGTGCCACTGGAGGCACAAAAGGGGGCTGAATATGCAGCACTCCCTTTACAAACGTCTGAACTTCAGGAAGAGAAGCCAGTTCTTTTTGAAAGAAAATGGATAGGGCCGAAATCTGGACCTTAATGGAACCCAATTTCAGGCCCAAAGTCACTCCCGACTGTAGGAAGTGAAGGAAACGGCCCAGCTGGAATTCCTCCGTAGGGGCATTCCTGGCCTCACACCAAGCAACATATTTTCGCCATATACGGTGATAATGTTTAGCCGTCACGTCCTTCCTAGCCTTTATCAGCGTAGGAATAACCTCATCCGGAATGCCTTTTTCTGCTAGGATCCGGCGTTCAACCGCCATGCCGTCAAACGCAGCCGCGGTAAGTCTTGGAATAGACAGGGCCCCCGTTGCAACAAGTCCTGTCTTAGAGGCAGATGCCATGGGTCCTCTGTGAGCATTTCTTGCAGATCTGGATACCAAGTCCTTCTTGGCCAATCCGGAACAATGAGTATTGTTCTCACACCTCTTTTTCTTATGATTCTCAGCACCTTGGGTATGAGAGGAAGAGGAGGAAATACATAAACCGACTGGAACACCCACGGTGTCACTAGTGCGTCTACAGCTATCGCCTGAAGGTCTCTTGACCTGGCGCAATACCTCTGTAGCTTTTTGTTGAGGCGGGATGCCATCATGTCCACCTGTGGCAGTTCCCACCGACTTGCAATCTGCGTGAAGACTTCTTGATGAAGTCCCCACTCTCCCGGGTGGAGGTCGTGTCTGCTGAGGAAGTCTGCTTCCCAGTTGTCCACTCCCGGAATGAACACTGCTGACAGTGCTCTTACGTGATTCTCCGCCCAGCGAAGAATTCTGGTGGCTTCCACCATCGCCACCCTGCTCCTTGTGCCGCCTTGGCGGTTTACATGAGCCACTGCGGTGATGTTGTCTGACTGAATCAGCACCAATTGGTCGCGAAGCAGGGTCTCCGCTTGACTTAGGGCGTTGTATATGGCCCTTAGTTCCAGGATATTGATGTGAAGGCAAGTCTCCTGACTTGACCACAGACCTTGGAAATTTCTTCCCTGTGTGACTGCCCCCCACCCTCGGAGGCTTGCATCCGTGGTCACCAGGACCCAGTCCTGAATGCCGAATCTGCGGCCCTCGAGGAGGTGAGCACTCTGCAGCCACCACAGGAGAGACACCCTGGCCCTGGGGAATAGGGTGATCAGCCGATGCATCTGTAGATGTGATCCGGACCACTTGTCCAACAGATCCCATTGAAAGGTCCTCGCATGGAACCTGCCAAAGGGAATGGCCTCGTATGATGCCACCATCTTTCCCAGGACTCGCGTGCAGTGATGCACCGACACCTGTTTTGGTTTTAATAGGTCTCTGACCAGTGTCATGAGCTCCTGAGCCTTCTCCATCGGGAGATAAACCCTCTTCTGGTCTGTGTCCAGAATCATGCCCAGGAAGGGCAGACGAGTCGTAGGAATCAACTGCGACTTTGGAATATTTAGAATCCAGCCGTGCTGTTGTAACACTTCCCGAGAGAGTGCTACGCTGATCAGCAACTGCTCTCTGGACCTCGCCTTTATGAGGAGATCATCCAAGTATGGGATAATTGTGACCCCTTGCTTTCGCAGGAGCACCATCATTTCCGCCATTACCTTGGTAAATATTCTCGGTGCCGTGGAGAGACCAAACGGCAACGTCTGGAATTGGTAATGACAATCCTGTACCACAAATCTGAGGTACGCCTGATGAGGTGGATAAATGGGGACATGAAGGTATGCATCCTTTATGTCCAGAGACACCATAAAATCCCCCCCTTCCAGGCTTGCGATGACCGCTCTGAGCGATTTCATCTTGAACTTGAACCTTTTCAGGTATATGTTCAGGGATTTTAAATTCAATATGGGTCTGACCGAACCGTCCGGTTTCGGTACCACAAACATGGTCGAATAATAACCCTTTCCTTGTTGAAGGAGGGGAACCTTGACCACCACCTGCTGAAGATACAATTTGTGAATTGCAGCTAACACTATTTCCCTCTCTAAGGGGGAAGCTGGCAGGGCCGATTTGAGGTATCGGTGAGGGGGCATCTCTTCGAATTCCAGCTTGTATCCCTGAGACACAATCTCTAGTGCCCAGGGATCCACCTGGGAGTGAACCCACTTGTGGCTGAAATTTCGGAGACGCGCCCCTACCGGGCCTAGCTCCGCCTGTGGAGCCCCAGCGTCATGCGGTGGATTTA
Organism: Pseudophryne corroboree; assembly: GCF_028390025.1. NCBI lineage: Eukaryota > Metazoa > Chordata > Amphibia > Anura > Myobatrachidae > Pseudophryne > Pseudophryne corroboree. The sequence goes on from NC_086454.1 coordinate 47,745,200, forward strand.
GTGGAAGCCGGGGAGGACTTCTGTTCCTGGGAACTAGCTGTGTTGTGCAGCTTCTTTCCTCTGCCCCTGCCTCTGGCAAGAAAGGACGCACCTCGGACTTTCTTGCCTTTTTGTGATCGAAAGGACTGCATTTGGTAATACGGTGCTTTCTTAGGTTGTGAGGGAACATATGGCAAAAAATGTGACTTTCCAGCAGTAGCTGTGGAAACCAGGTCCGAGAGACCCTCCCCAAACAACTCCTCACCCTTGTAAGGTAAAACCTCCATGTGCCTTTTTGAGTCGGCATCGCCTGTCCATTGCCGAGTCCACAGGACCCTTCTGGCAGAAATCGACATTGCATTTATTCTAGAGCCCAGAAGGCTAATGTCTCTTTGAGCATCTCTCATATATAGGACTGCGTCTTTTATATGCCCCAGGGTCATTAATATAGTATCCTTGTCCAAGGTATCAAGTTCCTCAGATAAGGTATCCGTCCATGCTGCTACAGCACTACACACCCAGGCCGACGCAATTGCCGGCCTTAGTAAGATACCTGAATGTATATAAATGGACTCCAGGGTACCCTCTTGCTTTCTATCCGCAGCATCTTTTAGGGTGGCCGTATCCTGTGACGGCAGGGCTACCCTCTTGGATAAGCGTGTGAGAGCTTTGTCCACCCTAGGGGAGGATTCCCAGCGTAACCTGTCCGTTGGCGGGAAAGGATACGCCATAAGCATCCGTTTGGAAATCTGCAGTTTTTTATCTGGAGATTCCCAAGCCTTTTCACATAACTCATTTAGCTCATGTGAAGGGGGAAAGGTCACCACCTGCCTTTTTTCCCCATACATATGAACCCTCTTGTCAGGGACTGGGGTTTCCTCTGTGATGTGCAACACATCCTTTATTGCTATAATCATATAACGGATGGCTTTAGCCAATTTAGGCTGTAACTTTGCATCATCGCCATCGACACTGGAGTCGGAATCCGTGTCGATATCTGTGTCAACAATTTGGGATAGTGGGCGCTTCTGAGACCCTGACGGCCTCTGCGACATAGGATCAGGCATGGGCTGAGACCCCGACTGTACTAAGGCTTCAGCTTTATCCAACCTTTTATGCAAGGAATTAACATTATCATTTAAAACCTTCCACATATCCATCCAATCAGGTGTCGGCGCCGTCGGCGGAGACCCCACATTCATTTGTACCCGCTCTGTTTCCACATAGCCTTCCTCGTCAAACATGCCGACACAAGCGTACTGACACACCACACACACAGGGTATGCTCTTTTTGAAGACAGTTCCCCCACAAGGCCTTTTGGAGAGACAGAGAGAGAGAGTATGCCAGCACACACCCCAGCGCTATATTACCCATGAATCACACAGTAACTTAGTGTTAACCCAGTAGCTGCTGTATATACTGTTTTTGCGCCAAATTTATGTGCCCCCCCCCCCTCTCTTTTTACCCTCTTTCTACTGTGATTCTGCAGGGGAGAGCCTGGGGAGCTTCCTCTCAGCGGAGCTGTGGAGAGAAAATGGCGCTGGTGAGTGCTGAGGAAGAAGCCCCACCCCCTCAGCGGCGGGCTTCTGTCCCGCGTTTTGTGTAAAAATAATGTCGGGGGCTCATGCATATATACAGTGCCCAACTGTATATATGCTGCTTTTGCCAAGAGGTACCTAATTGCTGCCCAGGGCGCCCCCCCCTGCGCCCTGCACCCTACAGTGACCGGAGTGTGTGGGTTTAGTGTGGGAGCAATGGCGCACAGCTGCAGTGCTGTGCGCTACCTCATATGAAGACTGGAGTCTTCTGCCGCCGATTTCGAAGTCTTCTTGCTTCTGACGCCGGCTTCTGTCTTCTGGCTCTGCGAGGGGGACGGCGGCGCGGCTCCGGGATCGGACGACCAAGGGTGCGTTCCTGTGTACGATCCCTCTGGAGCTAATGGTGTCCAGTAGCCTAAGAAGCAGGACCTATCTTCTAGTGAGTAGGGCTGCTTCTCTCCCCTCAGTCCCACGATGCAGGGAGTCTGTTGCCAGCAGATCTCTCTGAAAATAAAAAATCCTAACAAAATACTTTCTTTCCTAGCAAGCTCAGGAGAGCTCACCAAGGTGCACCCAGCTCGTCCAGGCACAGATTCAAACTGAGGTCTGGAGGAGGGACATAGAGGGAGGAGCCAGTGCACACCAGTATCCTAATTCTTTCTTAAAGTGCCCTGTCTCCTGCGGAGCCCGTCTATTCCCCATGGTCCTTACGGAGTCCCCAGCATCTACTAGGACGTTAGAGAAAACTTGGATTCACATATGGGATATAGTGACCAGGGTAGAGGAGAGGCAACGGTCAATGGCAACCGTAGGGAGATGAGGCTGGAGCTGTAGGGAGCAGTGGAGTTAGAGAGCCTTGTATGTGAGGGTGAGAAGTTTGAAGGGGACTCTGTAGAGGAAGGGGAGCGGTCAAAGAGAAAGATAAGTCTAGCTGCAGAGTGAAGAACAGATCAGAGTGGAGCGAGATTGGAGCATGGGAGGACAGTGAGGAGAATGTTGCAATAGTCGAGCCGTGAGATGACCGGGTGGAGGGGGAGAGTATAAGAGGAGTTAGTGGACTTTCTTGTCTGTGGTGGGGCGGAAAGAGCACAAGGTGAGATGGCTAGAGGGAGAGGGTGGTGGGGGCTGTGGAGCTGCCGCGGGGAGATGGGAGGAGATTTCACTATGGATTGCTTCAATTTTGGAGGAGGAGGAAAAGTTTTGGACTATGGGAGGAAAGCAGAGTACTTTGAAGAATATAGGGGCTAATTCAGACCTGATCGTAGCCGTGCAAAATTTTGCACAGCTACGATCAGCCACCTTGACATGCGGGGAGACGCCCAGCACATGGCTAGTCCACCCCGCATGTCTGGCCCTCCCCTGCCACACAGGTGCGATAGCATTGCACAGCGGTGATGCGATTGCACCCGGCGAGTAGGTCCCTACCTGCGCTGGTTGGCGACTTTTCGCCGCTTCCCAGGTCGCAGTGGCTGCGTTACCCGGACCGCGCCCCCAAAACAGCAGCCTAACGGCACCAACCCACCCCCTCCCGCCCAGCGAACGCATCTGCCTGTCAATCAGGCAGAGGTGATCGCCGGGCTGAGTTGCCGATCGCATCTCTGTCATGCACATGTGCGCTGCGGCGCATGCGCAGTTCAGACCTCATCACCCGCCGTGCAAATTCAGGTCTGAATTAGCCCCATAATGCAGACTACACGTACCCAAGAATCAGACCACAGGCCCCCGCTCAGAGAGGCAACAATTATATTTACCGTGTAGAGTTTCATTTTGTTTTACTGATTTTTTTCCTCTCTCCATATTTGAGACATGTTTATGGTTTAAATATAATGAATGTAAAAATGCTTTTAGAGGACCTAACATTGGACTGTAGCTGTAAAAGTGTAATCTACACTAGAACCAGGCGATGGGGCGTACAGAACACAAGGTGACCGTTGTTCTACCATCTCTCGTCCCAAGCACTTACCGTAAAACAAGACAAATTGCCCTCACGTTTTTTCCTTACAAAGTCTACTTTATATCGCTCCACAGAGTTCATTTAACGTTGCTGGAGACTGGAATGCAAGTGGTATAATGGAGTTTACGATTTTAATATTTAAACAGTAAAAGCAAGATGCATAGCTTCCGCGTCAATGGATAATTCCCTGGATTATAAATGGGAAAGTGGGGCTGCAAGAAAATAACGCTACTGCTCAGGCTGACGGGCACTGGTATTGGGGGAAGGCGCAATCAAAATCTGTGAGCCGTAGCCAAGCCCCCTCCCCAAAAACACTACGGTGGAGATGTACTAACCAGTGAAAAGAGTGGAGAGGTGAGCCAGTGGAGAAGTTGCCTATGGCAACCAATCAGCATTGACGTGACCTTTATAAAGTGCATACTAGAAAATTATACAGAGCAGCTGATTGGTTGCCATGGGTACCTTCTCCAATGGCTCACTTCTCCACTCTTTTCACTGCTTAATACATCTTCCCCTAAATCGAACGCGCTTGGCCCAGGGATAGCTCCAGGGAGAGGGGTGGACCAGGGGCCCGCCTGTAACAACACAACAACACTTCTCTCTGCCCACTACCACTGTGGCCACGTCTTCTGTATAGCAGTGCAGTGGGCAGTGACCAGTTTGAGGCTGCTTCTGCTCAGTGACAGCAGTCTCCTCTCTCACTGTCCAATGTGCTGCTGCGCCACTATAAAGATGTGTCAGCGAGGATGGAGAAGTGTTACAGATGGGAGCAATCACTGACCCAGGCCACCGCCATATCCCCTCCAACCTGCCCAGGCTAGTAACTGCCCCCCTTCCTCTCCGTGCTCCTGCTACTACAAAATAACGCAAATGGTCCATTCTTTACCATTAATGGGGAAACAGTGGTTCACCCACGATGATCCATCAGTCAGAGCTTATCCAATGGGTGCAGGCTGTGCAGTGCCCACTAATCAGGAGCATCCTATGCCAGCCAATTGACTTAAGAGTCTACACTGCACCCACAAGTCATACTATCATGTGAGAAGAGGACACGGGGCTCTGGCACATCCATGAATCTTAGCTGGGCCCTCCCCATGCAGCTATGCTAGACCTCTTGTCTGTCACCCTGCAGAACGGATGCTTCGGCTGACAGACAGGGTGCACGGCCAGACAGGGCAAGGGTCGGTCTGCTCATCCTCACTAACAGCTAACTAGAAGGACTTTAAATTACAACAGAGGGAGAACTCACAAAATAAATGATAATAAATAGCGTATACTACTCAGATGTATGCTTAGTTACTGCCACAGCATTTACACCAGTGGTTATTAACATGCGGCCCTCCGGATGCTATGGAACTACACATACCAGCAGACCCTGCCACAGTTTTGCTATTAATGCATGCTACACCTGTAGCAGGGCAAGCTGGGATGTGTAGTTCCGCAGCAACTGGAGGGTGGCACTGAATATCCCCGATTTACACAGCACAAAAGCATACACTCTATGGGGTTCAGCTGCAAGTCCCATCTACGTCCTATAGATATTTCGGTAGCGACCATCGCTCTTAGGGGGTCATTCCGAGTGGATCGCTTGCTGGCTAGTTTTAGCAGCCGTGCAAACGCTATGCCGCCGCCCACTGGGGAATGTATCTCAGTTTAGAAGAAGTGGGAACGCCTGTGCAGCCGAGCTCTGCAAAAACAGTTTGTGCAGTTTATGAGTAGCTCTGAACCTACTCAGCGCCTGCGATCACTTCAGCCTATCCATGTCCAGATTTGACGTCATACACCCGCCCAGCCACGCCTGCGTTTTTGCAAACACTCCCTGAAAATGGTCAGTTGACACCCACAAACGCCCCCTTCCTGTCAATCTTCTTGCGGCCGTCAGTGCGACTGAAAACTTCGCTAGAACCTGTGCTAAACAAATGCCTTTGTACCCGTAAGTCGCACGTGCGCATTGCGGAGCATACACATGCGCAGAAATGCCGAGTTTTAGCCTGATCGCTGCGCTGCGAACGGCAGCTAGCGATAAACTCGGAATGACCCCCTTAGAACACTTGTGGTGATTAAGGCCGCGGCCAGGGAAGGGTTTAACAATCTACGTTTAAAAACAATTTCAAAGTTGACAGAGACGGAACCAAATTGCAGCCAATTCATGTATTAGACTGCAGTGATGGGGAACCTTTGGCACTCCTGCTATTGTTGAACTACACATTCCAGCATGCCCTGCTACAGTTTTAGCATGGCCAAATAGCAAAACTGTAGCAGGGCATGCTGGGATGTGTAGTTCAACAACAGCTGGGGTGCCAAAGGTTCCCCATCCCTGTATCAGAGGGTTCACAGAGCAGAGCCAAAGGGTCTACACATTATGTGCACCAGAGTTATTACAGGGGCAGCACAATATGTGTAAATCTATATATGAAATCAGCCCAATGCCTACACAATAAGCCACACAAAAAAGCAGTGTACTGGGTATAAGGCATATCTAATAGATTTAGCCAGGGTCAGCAGCGTAGGATGGCGTAACAGATTGTATAGGGCTACGTGCATTTACATTTCATGCAACAGCCCATGGCAACATTTGTCACTGCTGGAAATTTTCAGCAACATCTCCTGGTTAGCAGTCAGTATTTGCAACCTTATATATGCGATCAATGTTAAAGCTCATCAATTATTTGATAGGTCAGCAGTCAAGCCTTCATCTGAAACCCAGCGGGGCCTCCTAAGAAAGAGAGAAGATCTATATGACTGAAAAGGGCAATGATCCAACACGTACCATTCTCTTTCTCCAGCTCCGGAAAATGTCTCGCCTTCAGCGGCTCCCGCAAAACATGTTTATTTTGTTACACACAAACAAATAAGCATCTAAAAAGGGAATCGGAAGTAGGATCCCCGCAGCGCTGTCCCTGACCAACATCCACCAAGTGAGAAAGGTCACCCATCCACGCGTTATAGACTGGAGGGCATATTCGTTAACCAAGCCACCAATTGAAAATTTTACTGGGGACATGGACGGAATTCAATTGTTTCTCCCCTTGGCTGCCGGTAGATGGCACCCAACGGATCAATTCAATTGTTGCTCTGCGCGGGGCTCGATGAGCAGTGGAGACATTTGCCAGGGACTGGCACTCAAGTATGCATGGGAAGGAGACACGGCCAGCATGTCACAGCAAGTTTAAGTGAATAAAACCTCCAAAAAACAAGGAGAGTGACGGACTGGGGCAGGTACGGCTTAGTGGGTGAAGGCACCACAAGTATGGTCGAAGTTCCAGATTAAGTGTATGTGTGACTGGTTGTATAACAGTGCAACCTATGGCTCTACAGCTATTTTGGAACTATATATCCCAGCATGCCCTCTGGCAGGATATGCTGTGTTTTGCAGTTCCACAACCCTGAAAAACTAAAGAGAGACACTGACCGAATATATATATATATATATTTATATTTATACACACACACATACATAGTGGGGCAAAAAAGTATTTGGACAGCCACCAATTGTGCACGTTGACCCGCTTAAAAAGATGAGAGGTGTGTAATTTCCATCATAGGTACACTTCAACTGTGAGAGACAGAATCTGAAAAAAAAAAAACCAGAAAAATCACATTGTATGATTTTTAAACAATTTATTTTTATGTATATTCTTGTGGAAAATAAATATTTGGACAATCAAAAAGTTGAACTCAATACTTTCTAATATAACCTCGGTTGGCAATTACAGAGGTCAAACATTTCCTGTAGTTCTTGACCAGGTTTGCACACACTGTAGCAGGTATTTTGGCCCACTCTTCCATGCAGATCTTCTCTAGATCTGTCATGTTTTGGGGCCGTCGCCGAGCAACATGGACTTTCAACTCCCTCCACAGATTTTCTATTGGGTTGAGGTCTGGAGACTGGCTAGGCCACTCCAGGACCTTCAAATGCTTTTCACGGAGCCACTCTTTAGTTGCCCGGGCGGTGTGTTTTGGGTCATTGTCATGCTGGAAGACCCAGCCATGTTCCATCTTCAATGCTCTTACTAAGGGAAGGAAGTTTTTGCCCAAAATCTCATGAAACATGGCCCCATTGATCCTCTCCTTAATACGGATCAGTCGTCCTGTCCCCTTTGCAGAAAAGCAGCCCCAAAGCATGATGTTTCCACCCCCATGCTTCACAGTGGGTATGGTGTTCTTGGGATGCCATTCATCATTCTTCTCCCTCCAAACACGGCAAGTGGAGATTATACCAAAGTTTGATTTTGCTCTCATCTGACCACATTACATTCTCCCAATCCACCTCTGGATCATCCTGATGGTCACTGGCCAACTTTAGATGGGCCTGGACATGTGCTGGCTTAAGCAGGGGGACCTATCGGGTGCTGCAGGATTTCATTCCATGACGACGTAGTGTGTTACTAATGGTAACCTTTGTGACTGTGGTCCCAGTTCTCTTGAGGTCACCGACCAGGTCCCCCCGTGTAGTTCTGGGCTGATTCCTCACCGTTCAAGATCATTGATACCCTACGAGGTGAGATCTTGCCTGGAGCCCCAGGTCGAGGGAGATTGTCAGTGATCTTGTATTTCTTCCATTTTTTAATAATTGCGCCAACAGTTGATCTCTTCTCGCCAATATGCTTGCCTATTGTCGAGTAGCTCATCCCAGCCTTGTGCAGCTCTACAGTTTTGTCCCTGGTGTGCTTAGACAGCTCTCTGGTCTTGGCCACGGTGGAGAGGTAGCAGTCTGTTTGAGGGTGTGCACAGGTGTCTTTTATACAGATAACCAGCTCAAACAGGTGCCATTAATACAGGTAACGAGTGGAGGATAGAAGAGCTTCTTAAAGAAGAAGTAACAGGTCTGTGAGAGCCAGAAATCTTGCTGCTTGGTAGGTGTCCTAATATTTATTTTCCACAAGAATATACAAGTAAATTGCTTAAAAATCATACAATGTGATTTTCTGGGGTTTTTTTGTCCTTCAGATTCTGTCTCTCACAGTTGAAGTGTACCTATGATGGAAATTACTGACCTCTCATCTTTTTAAGTGGGTCAACTTGCACAATTGGTGGCTGTCCAAATAAATACTTTTTTTGCCCCAGTATATGTGTGTGTGTGTGTGTGTGTGTGTGTGTGTGTGTATATATATATATATATATATATATATATATGTGTATATATATATAAAAAAGGACACCATGGGAGTGATTCAATGGGTAACCGGTTAACCAATTCAATTGTTGCTCCAATCGGGCACCTATTACTTTTGGCACGCCCTAAAGAACCGGGTGTAGTCCGTGCAAAACAGAATCGCCCCCAAAGAGAGGGGAAAAAGGAGAGACCCGCATAATGAGACAGAAGCACATTGGGGGTGACAAACACAGCGCTAATGAATAGCATGAAAGAATGAGGGAAGCAGGGGGGTGTAGCAGACTAATCAGTAATTGTTTTTTTTAATTGCACAGCGAATTGAGAAGCAACAAAAAGTTATCATATGGTCTGCAAATGTACTGGACAAACATTGCCTAGTTGCAATGTAGATAATGTACCCATGATATAATTGGCAAAAATATCTGTCACTGGCATATGCAATGAGGTGGGGCAGATTAATCTTCAGCAATATGTGATGCCACACATCTAAAACAGTATGGGAAGCAATGCAAGACAATTTTAATTGTAATAGTAGGGTAGCTCAGACGTGGATGACTCTGTAACATATGTTAATATGATGCGGTAGGCACAAAATTAGATAAAAAGAAATGCAGTGTTACAGAAGGAAATGTGACTCGGCCACAATTTCAGAAAACAAATGTATAGTGATTGGGCACACTGTCAGTACATCAGCTTCCTGTAATTCAGCTTACATGCCAATATGACCTACAGCAAACAATTTAAAGAAGTAATTTCTTTTGGGACATCTGATTCTATAGAATACACTGCATAAATAGTTATCTAGACTCACACTGACCTACGATGCACACTAGTGTTGCAGATTAGAACTTGCATCAGGCGTAAGAAAATTCATGAACCAGGAGACAAAGGCCCACCCTTCTGCAGCAGGAGCACAGCCCCAGAGTTGCTAATGACGGAGGATAGGGGGGTTAGCACACAGCAGGAGAGCCAGCCAATCAGCGAGCTCACGCAATTGCGTGAAAGAAGAGAAGGCTAAGAAGAGAAGGCTATTCTAATGTGGTGGTGGTGTGGGACATGCGCACTCCTACTTGTGTCCCCTGCTACTTCTGCTCCATTCCGCCGGGGAACAGTCTCTGGCGGTGTATTAACAGTGGGAGGGAAAAAAATAGCAGTAATAATGCTCATGGATTTTCCAATTTCTTTATTTCAGGCGCGAAAAAAAAAACGTACTAAATTCAGATGGTTGGAAAAATGACTTTATTTAAGCTTCATTTACAAAATCATAGATAATTAAGTGCAGAATGCAAAACCAGATAAAAGAAAGATTAAAAAACCCACCCAGTTCATGTTACACCCCTCTCCATGGGCCCAGTACAAGCCCGCCTCTCCACCACACACAGTACGAAGAGAGACCCCTTTTCCTTCTGGTTGGTCCAAAAACCTCAAACTTGAACTGTAGGAGGGAAGGGCAAACGTATGAAGCCATAATGTGGTTGGAAGCTGACTTGTCCCACCTAGCAATAATAAATATATATATATATATATATATATATATATATATATATATATATATATATAGAATCCACCATGAATGGAGGGTGAAAGCTCTCACAGCTTCAAGAAAAGGTTCCTCACCATCTTATGGTCAAGAAAACATTAGGAAGGCTAATCGAGGCCCCTTCTTTCTTCAGCTTGCAAAATACATTTCATGATGTTTCCTCATTATAGGTTCCTTTTTTGGTTGGGAAAAAAAAAAAATGGGAGAAGTTGGAGTGTCAAAGAAGGATTATACCATATTGAGGGGAGGGCTGGACATGCCGGTCAGAGGGATCCACATCGCATGTCATCCACCGGGTGGGAAATGTAAAATCAGAGTGAGGTTCTCACCTCCTACTGTTCCAAACACCAAGTCTCTATGTTAACTTTTCTTACATTTTTGCAGTTCTTATTCCAGGTTCCTAGAACTACTGAAGACCCGAGGAGGTGCACCACCACAAAAAAATAAAAAAACGGTAAAAAAAAAAAAAAAAAAAAAAAATATGCAAAACCTATGGTTTGACCCTTATTAATGACCTTATGTATTGTATAATATAAAGTAAGTAACTCACAGTTTTAATGCACCTCAGCCTGAGGCCGTTTTGGTAACACTGGAGATTTCTGGCTGACATGAAATGACAGAATAACGGAGAGTAGGTAGAACAGTCAGCACTGCGTTAAAAGGATAGAGAGCAGGGTCTGACTAATGATCTCTGTTGGTGCACAGTGCTAAACCGTTTGCCCTGGCACAAAAGATTTAATGCGATGACATATTACAGTATCCCCTCTACTTTCCATTAAACTAAACAAACGGCCTAAGTCGGTCACATCAGAAGCAAAGCATAAAATGAAACCAGATCATTAGTAGCGCTTCCATAACGGATATAGACGTTTGGCTTGTTGGTACACACATGGCAAACAAGGCCTGATGTTCCCAGTAAAGGTCTAGGCTAACTGTATAATAGTAACTAAAATTGGGAAGAGTAATGTCGGCCAGCATACCAATACAGAGACACCTTCCATGAAACCACTCAATGGTAGGGGAAGGACCGCATAATAAACCAGCCTCGGTCAAACGTCCAGTGAAGTGAAGGCACACCTGGCAACAAATGGGTTAACAGCCTTTAAAATACATTTTGCCAGCTCTGCGGCAGGTAACTGCACATTAAAAGCCTGATCGGAAAAAAAAACACAAAAGTTTAATATGCAGAACACTGCTCCCGCTCCAAAAGAATAGGGGGAAAAAAAATAAAAAATAATGATTTGTAGTGTAAGAATCCAGCTCAGGTAATTATGGCAAAATTCAGCTCAGAAAGAAGCTTGCAGATCAGTGGGGCTGCCACAGCGAAACGCGTTGTGCAACACTGCAGAACACAGGGTCAGGTTGCAGCAGGATCCCCTCACTGGGAAGACTGGCGGCTGCTGTTCTACTGCCGGGGCTCCACGTAATTTGCTGGGAAGAGCCCATAGCGTTCCTTGCAGAGCCCTCTCCACCATCCCTCATCAATCATCTCAATATTTGTGATTATATCATCAGGGTCAAAAGAGATCTCGTCGTCTCCAGCTGGGGAAGAGAAAAACCTGTTCGTTACAAGATCAACCCCAACAACAAACCTCTGCCAAACAAGAGAGAAAAAAAGGCTCCACGCAGAATTAAAGATTATGTAAAATCATTATTTAGCATTACAAATATAGTAACGATTCCTACAAAACTGATTAATATGCATGGTGTGCTTTCCTAAGTAGGTCTAAATGGAGCTTTATATATCAGAAGGGTGGTGCTCCTCTGCCTAAAGAGGAAGTGTGAGTGACAGCTTTGCAGACTTGCTGTGCAGGAATGCCCAGTGCGGATTGGTGGATACACACACAGGGGCGGGCCCAGTGATGTCTCAGTAACTAGCACTGTCCTAAAGATTTGGGAGGAGCGGTCTGCAGTGGAAATGCATGTAATGTTTTACATACAACTGCGCAGGAATGTCAGGGTGACCAATAGGGAAACAATGTATTTTACTTTTTAAATCTCAAAATCATAGCTTTTGGCACTTAGTGGTCCGTTAAACTATGTGCAGACGAAACCTACCTGCTTGGTAGTCATACAGAGCAATGGCTGTGATTCCGAGGTCGCCTTCATATTCGGCATATGTATTTTCCACTGAAATGAGAAGAAAAGGTTGTAGTTTTAAAAAAAAAAGTTGAACAAGTCGGCCAAAAGCACGCCAAACATCGGCCCTTATTCAGCTGTGCCCACACACAGAGCCGCCAAACATTCCGTTTCTATCTACATCAGAGGCAGCAGCCGACAGCACGTCAGCTGCGTCCCTCTGGGACTTGTGATTCCTCAGCATCTGAAAAGTCAAAAAGATGGATCTTCTCTGATGGGTCCATGTTTCACAAAAATATCTGACTGTTACTAAGCAACCCCAAAGACACGTGTGAATATAGCACTGCGCTTTCAGGTTTTTGTATTTTATGTAGAGACAGTAATTTTAAGGTAGGATGTTGACTTTCGTCATTGGCCAATGGCACTATAGATCTGATGATCTGCTATAACCCTATACGAGCTAAGCCATTTCAATGCTATGACATTGCAGTGTATAATCTGCCTGTGGATCGCTGATGAAGCAGCGCTGGGATAAACACAGGACAACGGATACAAATAACGGGCGACTGATTGCTAGAACAAGTGAGGATAGAATGTATCATGTCTATTAAAAGCTTTATGTGCCGTGAAAAATAGCCTACATGGACACAACCTTGTATTGTGTCCTCGCTTGTAACCGAGTAGCTACCAGTCAGGTCTCCACAACAGAGTACAGTTATTATGGACTATGCGGGTAATTCACATCTGATCGCTGCGTGCAATAAGATCTGAACTGCGCATGCGTCTGAGCCGCACTGGACCGGCGCGATGGACGGCTGCTACGGGGATCGGCGCCCTGCGACAGGATGATGCGAAGGATCCAGTCTCACGGTCGTTCGTAAGGTGACTGACAGGAAGAGGCCGTTTGTGGGTGGCAACTGACAGTTTTCAGGGAGTGTCTGGAAAAACGCAGGCGTGGTCAGGCGTTTTGAGGGAGCGTGTCTGACGTCAGCTCCGGACCCGGTCAGCAGGATTCAATTGCAGCGCCTGAGTAAGTCCTGCACGCATTGATTTTTTTGTGCAGCTCTGCTAACGAAGCGTAAGTAGGCACATTTGCACAGAATTTCCCCCTCCCCCAGTGGGCGGCGACTATCTGATCGCAGGGCAGCAAAAAACGCAGCCCAGCGATCAGATCTGAATTACCCACTCCATCACTTGCCATACTGAGGAACAGAGAGCGCGGAGAGGACTCATTCTCCCAGGTGCATCCCAGATGCTGTCTAGTATATTTACCATCTTGGTATTCTGCCGACTCGTACACCGCCTCTGTGACCGGAGCTTCCGCCTTGTGGCTCTCTGCATCATGGTGATCGGACTCCTCTGTGTAGATGTTCTCGGGGACGGCTTTCTCTGGCTCCTTCTCATATAAAGGAGCGGCGTCCTGCATCAAGGATAGCAGAAGAAGGAAATGTACAGTCACCTGTGGCGTTATCACCTGCATTAACAGTCTCGGGACAGAGGGGTGCGGTAGGGTGACACTTCTCATATAATCACTAGGTGGCAGCAGAGTTCAGGTGAAATGTCAATTAGCCATAGCTGGACACAACCTACTATCCATGGTGAAATCCTTGCTGTTGTATTTAAACACAGACAGTAGAAAAGTCCCTACAAACTTCAAATACGGTTATTAGTTTATGGTACTAGACTTGTATTAATTTACTATTCAGCCGCCTCATACCTCATAGACGGGGCTTGCTGGAGCCTCTTCAACCACAAGTCGGGGCCTGGGGGATGGAGGAGGAGACGCAGGTTTGGCTTTTTCTTGTTCCTGGACATAACACAGAAAGAGGACGTTATTTTTTTCAGTTCAAATCAGATCACATCCAAATGGTTTTCCTTTGATCTTAGAGACCATAACTCTGCAGCACATAATAAATAGCTACAGCAATTACTCCCGATCTCCTTTCTAAGTGGGCTTGTGACAATGCTGGGACTAGCCTAGCTCATAAAATATATGAATAATTGTCCCTCATTTCTTTCTAAACAAGAAAATGTGCACAAGGGTTGCTTGGGAGATATTATCATTGCACATTTTGTTGTCGACGTATGACTACTGTATATACTGTAACTGCAGCCATGTGCGCACGCATATTCCACATGAAAACTATTTTTGCATAGACTGTCGACTCTTCATACTGTAGCTGATCCCACAAAAGACAATAAAATATCTATATTTATATATATATATATATATATATATATATATATATATATATATATATATATATATATATATATATATATATATATATATACACACACACACACATATACACACACATCTCCTATATATTTGCCCTGTGACTGTGTGTGCCTGGCCCTCTAACGCTGGGTGGAGTCACAGTGGTGGGCGGAGTTAGCAGCTCCTCCCCTGTCCCAGCACACCACTAGCAGGACGGAGCTGCAGACACATAATCCGCCCACCAGCCTAATGAGGAGAAGCTTATGCAGCAGCTCCCTCCTCCTTACACTGTCCGAGTGACAGTGTGAACCTGGCTGCTGCCGCTGCTGGCTGCCTGTAGGGGGAGCTGCAGCGGAAGCGCGCAGCTCCTCTCAGGCAGTTCAAGGGGCCATGAGACAGAGCTACGTGAGGCAGTGGCTGCTGTTTTCGGCTCCCACTGTAGTGTAAGGTGAGGAGGGGGTTCTGTTCAATGTTAATGGATGTGTGTATTGCTATGTAACATGTATAGTGTGTGTGTATTAATGTATGTATGCTAAGTACATGTATAGTGTGTGTGTGTAACTATGTATGTTTGCTGTGTGCATATATAGTGTGTGTATGTATATATGCTGTATGCATGTGTACTGTGTGTATGTACAGTATGCTGTGTGCATGTATAGTGTGTAACTATGTATGCTGTGTGTGTATGTATATATGCTGTATGCATGTGTACTGTGTGTGTGTTGTGTGCATGTATATTGTGCGTGTGTGGCTGTGTGCATGTATACTATGCTTGTATGTTTGCATGTATACTGTTAGTATGTATACTGTGTGTGTGTGTATGATGTGTGCATGTAAACTGTGTGTACACATGTATGCTGTGTACAGTATGTGTGTATGTCTATGTACAGATGTGTGTGTGTACGTATGTGTATATATATATATATATATATATATATATATATATATATATATATATATATATATATATATATTAGTATGTTCACTTAGTGCGCTCTTATTATACACTACTGAAATGTCTAATTACTTTATGTCAGTTAGTGTCTGAGTTTACTAACATAAATACTATTATATTTCCAAACGGGAAAGCAAGCTTCAACACAGAGAGAATCCTTTGTCGCTAAGGATCAAAGATAGATAAAAGAAGAAATATCTCTATGGAGCGCTCTTATTCTATAATCTGATATAATTAGATGACTGTTGGTGGATGTTATATAAAGAGAGGATGACCTTACACATTTATACACCCATATTAGAATCACATATATCTCTTTATTAAAATATTTTGATTTAAAACTTATCATAAAACTTTTCCTTTTCTTTTACATTGGAGATACAATTGTATATTTCAACATTATTTGTATAAGGAAAAAAACAACAATATAATGAGCTTTCACCCAACGCGTTTCGTCTATATCGACTTCTTCAGGGGTGTTTTCTAAATAACAGCTCTCTGTTTATATTGGAATAACTGTAGTATTCAAAAGGTATGAAGTTCTAATTGAACCAAAGTTGTACTGAAAAATATTTATTACCAAGTTGAAAAAACTTGAAGAAAATTATTCCCAGAATATGATAGCGTTTATTGGGATTCCTTATTATAGGCCACCTAATGAATTATATTCTTCTCCAGCATGTAGATATATATTTCATTCATTTTTCTTGGCTCATTGGGTTGGCATTTCCTCAGTTTTTCAAAGTATCAGTGAAGTCCAACAGAAGGGATCCACTTGTAAACTTAGGATAAAAATATCCCTTTAATTTTCCAGCAGTTGTCCTATAGGTCTGCCTGCATAGGTATCCAATATTTACAGCACAAGGACACTTTAGTTTCTGATAAGGATAAGCCACCCACGTTAGAAGCACGATGGCTACCTCCACCGGAGAAGAAGATTTTACTTCATTCTTGATGGAATGTGACAACTATGAAACATTAAGCTTTTCTGACGTCGATGCTGCTAATATTCTCCATAAAGATACTGCTCTTACAGAAGAATTCATTGAGTCTAACGCTGAGATCTATAAGGAGCTGTTTAAAATCAAGAAACGGGAGATAGACTTTTTATACCACAGCCGCACACTTTCCGACTATTTTAGGGCCAAGCAGATCCCGCGTGGTTTCAGAGTCCATAACACACCAACAATTGGTCGTCATAACACAAGCTTTTGCAAGAGATGGATCTCCATCTTGAACAAGTGTTCCATGGATCTGATCCTGCTAGTAATAGAGGAGTCAACAAGAGAGTGGAATGCGGCAAGAGAAAAAATTGCCACTTTTGAACTTGAACACCTGGAGACTCTGACACAAGATCAGTCGGTCAATTGGATTTCCAAACTTAAAGAGCAGCTGGAGACATATAGGAATGATCTGGTCAGATACAAAAAAGAAAAACACAAAAAAGTACAGGCCGATTATGCCCAGCACCGGGTCTATAATTGGCTGCACCAGATCCCGAATGCCTTCCGGGGACGACAATACCCAAACCCAGTGAGGAAAACGCAGAGGGTCAGATTTTCCAGTACTTCCGCGAGCGAATCAGAAGAAAGTACCCCCAACTCAGCCACAGCCAATACCAGCACGACCCCTTTAGGGGTGCGGACCCGGTTAGACGCGGTGTCCCGGGGAAGAGGCCAACGAGGCGGGGGGGCCAGTCGCAAAGACAACGACAAACCAAAGGTCAGACAGCGCAAGCCCAAGTAGACACCATCTTCAACCTGTCTAATCATGCGCTTACCGACGCCGAGCGAAGTCTTTTGAACAAAGGGTTAACCTTTATTCCTACAAACAAAATCGACAAGTTTAAATGGAAAGTTGAAACTTTTAAATTCAACAGGATTCTGAAATTAAAGGAATTCTATTCCAAACAGCCGCCCACCGCTTCTACAATCAATTTACCTGAACGGGTACGTAAACTAGGGCCACGTTCACACTTTGATCCACAATCTTCCAATCCATCTTTAAAGACTTTCCACGGTCTTTTGGAAGAGAGTGTAGAGATTCCGGAAAGCCCAACCAGACACAACTTATCCCATGAGGAGAGGAAAGCCTTGAGAGATCTCCAAACAAGGAAAGATATCATAATACGGTCAGCCGACAAGGGAGGCGCAATCGTCATCCAGGATACAACAGCCTACATACAAGAATGTGAACGACTGCTTAAGGACACGTCGACCTACTTGAAACTGGATCAAGATCCTACTATTGAATTTAAGCAAGAGTTGGACAACATTCTAAAATTGGCACATGAGCAGGGGTTATTATCCCAGGTAATGGTGGATAAATTGGGGAGTCGGTTTCCTGTCATCCCCATATTCTACACATTGCCTAAGATCCACAAGGACGCGCAGAGACCACCGGGCAGACCGATTATCTCAGCCCGTGGTTCTCTGTGCGAACCAGTGGCTATCTTCCTAGACTCCTATCTACAACCCTGCATTCAAGACACTTTCACTCACCTGAAAGATTCCAGCACTCTATTAAAGCAGTTTGCACAAGTAGGAGTCGTTCCAGACAAGGTGACACTAGTGACACTGGATGTCACTAGTCTGTACACCTGCATACCGCACAAAGCAGGTGTAGAGGCTGTCCGTAAGTTAATTTTTGGTAACTCTTTGTACAATGGTCCTGACATTGATTTGTTCTTAACTCTGCTGCTGTTTACTCTAGAACACAACTACTTTATGTTTAATGGCGTGTTCTACAAACAAGTTACCGGGTGTGCGATGGGGTCCCCGGTGGCCCCGTCGTTTGCCAACTGTTTCATGTGGGAGACTGAAAAAAGCATCTTTTTTGAAAATCAGAGTATAGCCACTGCATTATTCATTTACCAACGCTATATAGATGTGTTGATTTTTTGGCAGGATGATCTTTCAGTGTTAATGTCGATTATAGACAAACAAAATAGTCCAATTAAGTTTACCATGACAAGTAGCACAAACGAAATTTGTTTTTTGGACATATGCATACTGATTAGAGATCACAGGATCCATACTACTTTGTATACAAAGCCCACAGACCGCAATGCTGTACTCCATGCGGATAGTTTTCATCCTAAATCAACAACACGAGGTCTCCCCTATTCACAGTTTTTGCGCGTATGCAAAAACAACAGTGATTTAAACCAAGCTTCAGGCCAACTAGACATCATGGTCAAAAAATTTAGTGACAGGGGCTACAATGTCAAGGAACTACATAAGGCCAAAGACAAAGCCATACGGGTGTCCCAACAAATCTTCAAAAAACCACTTGCAAGTAGCATAAGTAAGAACAAACAGGAGGTCGTCACTTGGGTTAATGAGTTCAATACCCAGAGCCCAAGAATTATTAAACACGCTAAAAATCTCTGGCACATGGTCAGTTCAGACCCAGACCTCAAGTGCTTTCAGAAAACCAATCTCAGACCAAGTTATTCACGAGGCAGGAACCTGAAAGACCTGCTAGTTAAAACTGATGTCACAGGGTTTTTAACACCACCCACGCCCCACAACTTTTTAACCAGAAAAAACGGTTGTCACAAGTGTCTGGGGTGCACAACGTGCTCGTATCTACTAACAGGGGACACTGTACCCCATCCCCGCACAGGGCAGCGTTTTAAAATTAAGTGGCCTTTAACGTGCACTAGTCGGTTTGTCATCTATATTTTAATATGCCCGTGCGGCCTTTATTATGTTGGAAAGACCGAGTGCCAATTAAAAGTAAGATTAACCCAGCACCGGTCGGCTATTAGAAATGCCTTATTGTCAGGGACCAGTGAACAACCAGTAGCCCGACACTTTGTACATCTTAAACATAACCTGGCCAGCCTGAGATATAAGGCCATTGACCACATACCCCCGCTACGACGTGGGGGGGATCGAGGGAGAAAATTGTTACAATTGGAATCCCGGTGGATCTTCAGGCTGGATTGTGTATCACCCAAGGGGCTCAATGAATCACTAGGCTTGACTCAATTTTTGTAAATGGCAAATTGGGATATACGTAACCTTTTAGCAGCATCATTTAACTAATTATTCTGAAAGTATTATTGTTATGGAAACAAGGTTTAGTCCTGTCTGTTCAAAATCATTACATGATACAAGTATCCAGGCCGTTCTTAGTTTGAACCACAAGAGGGCAGCATGAATCTGGAGTATACCATACTTAACATTAGAACGATTCTATTGTGTCCCTAAAGTTTTTAATCATAGATACATCAATGTTTGCACCAGCACTTTACTTGAGGTCTTTTATTGTGACTTCCACTATGTTTTTTATTGTTGTGTAATTTTATTGTTTTGTATTGATTGGCCTCATTGATATTGTGCGCACGGATATAACACTATTTTTTTATGAAATCTGCTGGCCATTATAAGTCTGTAGACACTGTCATGCAATGTACTGAGTTTGCAATGCACTGTCCACGTTTGTTTTGTCACAGTGCCAGCGTGTGTGCATATATCTTATGCTGCTCCGATCTTTGTTTTAGTGTGTCTCCATGGTAACCGGGCCGGGCGGGTGACGTCACTTCCGGCGCGACGGGGATCCCGCGGCCGGAGGTGCCGCTGCAGCTCGTCAGCCAGGGACACCTGGAAACACACTGAGGAGGAGGGTAAGTCGTTTTTCACTGATTGGTTTGTGTATTTGAACACTGTTTGTGCTCGCACTGTTTGTCTGAAGAAGGGGTTCGTCCCCGAAACGTTACATTAAAGGTTGCCCTGCGGGGTTTTTGTATTCACCTCTGCTGTTCAAGTCTCTGAGTGCCGCCCTCTCCAAGACTCATATATATATATATATATATATATATATATATATATATATATACATACATACATACATACATACACAGCTTGTGCAGTGTGCTGGCTCCTCAATTACGAGCACACACACACACACACACATACACGCACGGAAACCCCCCCCCATGAAAATCCTGCGTTTGCCACTGAGCCAGAAGCCACCGGGGCATGGACACCCCACACTGCCTGGTAACAACAGACCCCTCCCGTGCCACCTACACCCCAATGCCACCCGCACCACACACCCCAAACCCCCCTCCAGCAGCCACTGACAGCCCAGACACCCCCGACCCCAACGCCTGCATAACTCACCAGCACACACTGCCCAGCCTAACCCACCGCACCGAACCCACCCGCCGCACAAGCCAGCACCTCCCACGGACACGGTGGCCGGGCCCTGCCGCCCGCACCACGGCCGACCAGACAGCAGCAGCCCGCACCACCCTTCCCGCCCTCCACATACCCCCAACGCCAGCTCCCGCACTGCAGCAGCGCCTGGGACCCACTGTCCCGCCAGACGCCGTCCGCACAACGGACGAAGAGATTGCAGTTACGGCGCAGCATCACCCGCGCCTGTAACTGCTGCCGCCGCCATACACATCAGTAGGGACGGATGGTGCAGGAGAAGGCTTCATAGCCCCCCCTGCGCCAGTACAGACACCCGCTGCCTCCTCCGCACACAACGCTGCCTCCCACCATCCCCAGATTCCCGGACTGTACACCACAGGGCCTGGGCTGCCGGCTCCACAGGCCAGAGACGGGGGACAGCGCGCCTGCTAATGTGGCCGCTACACCAACTTCACAGGTGAGAGTGCACAGGCAGCTGCGCCTCTCTGCGTCCCCTCCCAGCCGCCCGCGTCTCTGCGTCCCCTCCCTGCCGCCCCCGCGTCTCTGCATCCCCTCCCTGTGTCTCTGCGTCCCCTCCCTGCCGCCCCGCGTCTCTGCGTCCCCTCCCTGCCGCCCCGCTTCTCTGCGTCCCCTCCCTGCCGCCCCGCGTCTGTGTCCCCTCCCTGCCGCCCCGCGTCTCTGCGTCCCTTCCGTGCCGCCCCGCATCCCCTCCCTGCCGCCTCGCGTCCGTGTCCCCTCCCTGCCACCCAGCGTCTGTGTCCCCTCCCTGCCACCCCGCGTCCCCTCCCTGCCACCCCGCGTCTCCTCCCTGCCACCCCGCGTCTCCTCCCTGCCACCCCGCGTCCCCTCCCTGCCACCCCGCGTCTCTGCGTCCCCTCCCTGCCGCCCCACGTCTCTCTATCCCCTCCCTGCCGCCCGCGTCTCTGCGTCCTCTCCCTGCCGCCCGCGTCTCTGCGTCCTCTCCCTGCCGCCTGCGTCCTCTCCCTGCCACCCACTGCTCTACGTCCCCTCCCTGCCGCCCGCGCCTCTGCGTCCCCTCCCTGCCGCCCCGCGTCTGTCCCCTCCCTGCCGCCCGCGTCTCTGCGTCCCCTCCCTGCCGCCCCGCGTCCCCTCCCTGCCGCCCCGCGTCTCTGCCTCCCCTCCCTGCCGCCCCGCGTCTCTGCCTCCCCTCCCTGCCGCCCGCCTCTCTGCCTCCCCTCCCTGCCGCCCGCCTCTCTGCCTCCCCTCCCTGCCGCCCGCCTCTCTGCCTCCCCTCCCTGCCGCCCGCCTCTCTGCCTCCCCTCCCTGCCGCCCGCCTCTCTGCCTCCCCTCCCTGCTGCCCCGCCCTGCGTCTCTGCGTCCCCTCCCTGCCGCCCGCCTCTCTGCATCCCCTCCCTGCCGCCCCGTGTCTCTGCGTCCCTTCCCTGCCGCCCCGCGTATCTGCCTCCCCTCCCTGCCGCCCGCCTCTCTGCGTCCCCTCCCTGCCGCCTCTGCGTCCCCTCCCTGCCTCCCCACATCTCTGCGTCCCCTCCCTGGTACCCTGCGTCCCCTCCCTCCCCGCGTCTCTGCGTCCCCTCCCTGCCGCCCCGTGTCTTTGCGTCCCCTCCCTGCCGCCCGCGTATCTGCCTCCCCTCCCTGCCGCCCGCCTCTCTGCTTCCCCTCCCTGCCGCCCCGCCTCTCTGTATCCCCTCCCTGCCACCCTGCGTCTCTGTGTCCCCGCCCTGCGTCTGTGTCCCCTCCCCGACGTCCCGCGTCTCTGCAGGGGTTAAAGGGGCGCAGCCCCTTCCGACGGTGTGAAGAGCGCCCGTAGGGCGCGATGAAGCACCTAGTATACGTACGTATATATATATATATATATATATATATATATACACACACACACACATATACATATATATACATACATACATACATACATATACACACACATATGCAGTCTGCTCCAATGGAACACTGCCCTCTAGTGACCAAACTAGCACAGTAAATGGTATGCTATCTGCGCTTTTCTCATTGGAACAATGTTTTATTACCATAATCAACTTTCCCTAGCGCCTGAGACTTGTCTATGGCTGCTCAGAAGTCTGACAGTACATGGCCACCAGTACCAATGGAACTGTGTCTTCCGACACAGACCGCCTCAAACACGTCCACTGACTACAACTATCCCCCAAGTCACTGCCCAGTAACGCCTATTGGAATTGCATGGAGCTCCGAGTAACCATCAGGACAGAAGTAGAACATTGGGGCACGTGCAATGTTTTAGCAGCATCTGAGTATGAATCAGACACAAGCTTCCACGCAAGTGATCCCCGTTCTAAGGTCAGCACTGACCTGCTTCCTCCGGGCCTCCTCCTGCTCCTGCTTCTCCCGCTCCATTCTCTGTGCTCTCTCCGCTTCCGCCTTCTTACGGTCCTCCAGTTCCTTGTCCTTGGCCAGGTTCTCGAAGTTTGCCCGAATGCTGCTCGCTTTGTTTCCCTCTATAAAAAGTTAAAGGACAATGGTGACACATTCCGGTTACAGTCACACTGGACAATGGGATAGACTGCCCCATCATTACCAACTGTAATTATCAGCCTGCACAAATATTACAGCGGACACCTGTCAATGGCTTCTCAAGAATCTGCCAATGGCACACATAGGGTTACTGACACATTTCACACAATGACTGCCCTCCATTTCGGTCATCCAGAGGCGCTTTCTAAGGGGTTGTCTTATCCCTACCATGTAGTTTGGAGGAGGAGGAGGAAAAGGAGGAGGAGAAGGAGGAGGAGGAGGAAAAGGAGGAGGAGGAAAAGGAGGAGGAGGAGGAGGAAGAAAAGGAGGAGGAGGTCTTCCAGATACCATTTGCTGCAATTAACTTTACTTGGCACTGACCACCATACCTATCGCTACCATACCGTTACTGGACCCCACACAATCACATGCTGTCACATGCAGAGTCACCTGCGTCCGTCATCAGATACCATATGAGTTACTACGGAGGACCCGTCACTCTCTAATTCAGAAACTAACACTCAGGTGTGTAGGGAAGCACTACAGGGGATGGAGATGAAAGAGTCTGACCTGTACTTTTTATTTTGTTTTAACAAATATTAAAGGTACATTTTTCTGCTTTTAGTGCATCCAAGGTTTAGAGGTGCAGTCTTCTGAATATATCAGAGGCACTGATGTGCATGTATTGTGCCCCTGCACACTGTATGGTACATATGCATTGCACATGCACCCTCGTTAAACGTACAAGTACTTCTGAACGGCTGAAAGACTGTGTGCTGCCGGTAAAGCAAGTTAGTAAGTCTGGTCACAGTTCCCGGGCACGCTTATTTGTTACCGTATTTCCCTTTCCGCTTCTCTGCAAGCGGACATAAAATTGTGCAGCATCGGCTAGAACAGAGTGCATTGAAATAAACAAATATATGCAGGCTCCCCCCCAGCTGCACAGATGTAACTGGTAAGAAGCAGCGGCACGCGGGATCTACAACAGGACGTAAACCAACTTGTGGCCCTACTCGTCTGAGGCATGTTACTGCACAACACACTCTCCATTCCTTGTAGATATATGCCTAACCAAGAGATTTATCAAACATTCTAAAGAGGATGCATACCGGTGTTGCCCATAGAGAGTCTAGTGATCATTTATCAAGTGCATTCTATCACAGGATAGCCAGAATCTGATCGGTTGCTATAGGCAACATCTAAACCTTGTCCTCTTTAGAAACTTTCATAAATCTCTTCCTCATTCGTCAGTCAGGTTACGCGGTCGTTACCTACCGGCTTCCACCGGCCGTGTTCTCTGATAACTAGGAGCCACCTTCTCCACATCCTCAAAGGAAGAAGCCGCCTGTAAACAAGAGGCCAGATTTAGCAGATTATTGAGCAGATGCCCGGGCAGCTCAGCAGAGGTCAAAGCGCGGACTCCGCTGTCCGCTGCAACGCGCCACTAATATTCTCCGCTTTTGTCACTCTTACCTTGTCCATCCGATCTTTTTGCACGCCATACTTTCCACCAAATCCCTTTGAGTAATCTACGAGAAGGACATACAAATCACTACGCCATCACTCAGACAACTTCTAAAAGGAAATGTGGAGGAGTTGTTCATAGCAGCCAGAGTCTAGATAACACATCTAGCACATTCTAGAAAAGTATAGCTAGAATCCAATAGGTGGCTACAGGCACAACATCCACTTTTCCTTTATGAAGGTTTCGATGATCTGTTCGGAAACCATTGGTTGCACCATTATTCTCATTGACCCCCTTATCTGGCACTGCCACATAAAATGTAACCACAACCAGCTGGGCTTTACCTTACAGGAGGACTAACATGGTGGGGGACTATAGACACTGGTGGGGGCTGGGTTGGGTGCAAATGGGAATCTGTTGTTGCATGGAATCTATAGACACTTGGGAGTGGGGGAGTAATCAATTAAATATTTCGATACTTAAAAAAAAAAACTAAAAAAAAAAAAACTAAATGTTCTAACTTCATTAAATTAAAAAACCTAAAACAAATTTTTTTTTTTAAGCGCTTTAAGAAACAAAAATAGACAATTAGGTGGATAAACAGCAGAAAAGCTATTTGTAATCTATTAAAAGTTAATAAAAGCCTGTATGTACGTTGCAACATGTAATCCTTCTGCCTTAAGCTAGTTATACACTTTTACACGCCACGGGGTTGAAGCCAGGGTTACCAGAATACATTAAAAGCCAAACTGGACAAGGCGGCTTTTTAGTGAGACCCCCAAGTGAATGGGCTAAGAATGAAGCCTCCTGAGGACCCTGCGGGAGAGGGGCCGTGATCAGCAACTGGCAGGATTATTCTCACCCTCA
The DNA here is from genome assembly GCF_028390025.1 of Pseudophryne corroboree. Taxonomy (NCBI): domain Eukaryota; kingdom Metazoa; phylum Chordata; class Amphibia; order Anura; family Myobatrachidae; genus Pseudophryne; species Pseudophryne corroboree. The sequence goes on from NC_086454.1 coordinate 47,770,555, forward strand.
AATCAATGGCAAGTCAAATTTTGACCTTGAAGAGGGTCCGTGGTTACAGTTTGCTATATATGCGGTTGAATATGACCAAAGGGGTGATGTCAAACTTTTGAGAGATCAAGTGAAGATGCCCTTGAGGACCAACCAGCTTCTGTCATTTTATAGACTCTGCTAGATAATGCATAGCTGGAAGCCGATTGGTCTCCACTTTATCTCTCACAAAGGTTTCATACATCTACCCTAAAACCCGCTAACAAGCACACACATGGATAGGATTAAACGTGGATGGTAATTAAACACTAACAACTAGCTAGAATGATAAAATGTTTTAAATGTCTCTGCTAAAGCAGCAGGATATCACACAGAAAAATATGACATTTTCTGTTTAGCAAAAGCTCGACACCAATGTATTTAGAGGCAGACGCTATAGGGTGGTGGCCGCTGCCCCCTACTGGACAGTCCGTATACATTTCTTAAGCTCCCTAATAACAAGCTGAGTGTGTAGGGGTCTTCATAAGACTTCATAACTTCAACAGAGATAGGTGGGATCTCCTAAGGTTCCTCCTAACCATATGTACAGTATGGCTATGTTTATTTGTCTTCTTTCCTTTCTCACTAGTTTTTAGGCGTATCATGTAGTGTTTGTTAATGGGCACATTGTCAAATTGTGCCCATTTAATTCTTTTGTTCTAACGATATTCTTTTATAGAAAGTAATAAATGCTTCGTGATTTGCGGCTAGGACAAGAACCCAAATCACAAGCGACCTATATTACATTTATAACTCCCAGATTTTATTATTAAGAAATAAAGAGAAGGACAATTGGTAGTGCGTTCTAGAACCCGCTGCGTCATACTACAGGCCTTGCCCGGCGCAAACCGTATTAGTGTGAAGCACACAACCCCCAAGATCCAGCAAACCCAGCACAGGTTACAGCACACCGTGAGGGAGAAACACAGGAGAAGCGTTGTACAGGGGAGGACCCACAGTGACAATCACACACACACTCACACCGGGTAACAATGGTTTGTCACGTTGCAGAATACCTTTTTGGGATTCGTGTAGCTGCAGTTTCTCCTGGTGATCCCAGCCCAGCGCACACTTGTCTTGTCTGTCTGTCTGTACACCAAACTTTCCTCCAAACCCTTTCACATAGTCTACGCACACAGAGATCCACGTGCCATTAGGAAGGAAGGAGAGACACCCCATGCACATGTTATGCTTCCGCTTAGTACCCCCCAGTATTAAAGACAAATCATAGGGGGAGCCTGGTAAATGGAAATTGCACTTCGTGGAAAGGGTTGGCTACATGGTTTTATAAGGGGACGGAAAAACAGGTACATAGCAAATTTAGGGTATCATTTACAGGTGACACTTTTTGTCAACAGGGCGGGAAGATTACTATAGCCCAAAATTAAATGTTTTTGAGAACCCTAACTCTAAGCTGAGCCACCACGTAAGGGCACCTGGAAACATTCACAAGAGTATATATAAGGTCGACCAATGCAACCTGTGGTCCTCTGAGTGGTGTAACTACTAGATCCAGCAGGCCCAAGAAGCCGTTTTCTGGTAGAGTCACGTTATTCCACCATACATTGTGCCACATGTCACCTACTGCCACAGAGATGAAACAACCTTTAGAAAAATGAATGGCATGCACTCAGTACTGTACAGAAGCCATGAACAGGACCACTGTCTCCAAACTCAGCTTAGAGGTTTAGCAAGAAAAACTATTCTAAGTCATTTAGAGCGATTTGCTAAAAAGCGTCAATTTCCATTTAACTTGCTCATTGGGAGAACAACGCCTTATACACAGGACAGATTAAAAACTCAATGAGGTCACATGGTTAAGAGGGACACAGCATCCAGGAGCACGGGGGAGGATGTGCGTCAGTAACACCTTACCATGCAGAGCACAGCAAGGTCACGTAGAACCACTTTGTAACCATGAGAAAAACAAACTGCAAGAACCATAGACATTAATAGACATATTAAAATAAGGTTTCCCCAACAGTCTCTGTGCTAGAGGTGGCAGCATTTCATGCTAAATTAAAAGGAAACGCTCGTTCCACTTTAATATATTTTTTTAAATGTTAATATATAACCCCCCCTCCACCAACCAAATTTCTAGAAAATGACAAGGACCATTTAGCCTCATCCATTACAACGTATCTCGCTGGCTGTCCTGGTCACCCAGCAGGTAACGCTCTTATTATGTAGTAGTGACTCGTCCTACGGGATCTACTCAAAATGTCGACATTTGTATTTGGACAAAACAATGTCAACAGGTATGGTGATCAGGGCAGAACAGATGGTGTAATGGTTAGCACTACTGCCTCACAGCACTGAGGTCATGGGTTCGATTCCCACCATGGACCTAACTGTGTGGAGTTTGTACATTCTCCCTGTGCTTGCGTGGGTTTCCTCCCACGATCCAAAAATATACAGGTAGGTTAATTGGATCCCCCAAAAAATTAACCCTAGTGTGAATGTGTGTGTGTGTACATGTGGTAGGGAATATAGATTGTAAGCTCCACTGGGGCAGGGACTGATGTGAATGGCCAAATATTCTCTGTACAGCGCTGCGGAATGTGTGTGCGCTATATAAATAACTGGTAATAAATAATAATAAATTATGTAAATCTGGTTAAAATGTCACCAAACAGATCAGCTGGTGCAGAATGTCAACATGTGAAACACAGAATCAGCACGGACCTGCAGCAGGGGGTTGGGGTTAGGGTTGGGCTCTAGGGGGTTAGAGTTAGGGGTTGGGCATACTCATCACTGCAAGCGCTGCTGGATCCGCTGAAAGTCATCATCAGATGTCTGCAGACATCGTTGGAGACGCTAGACCACCAGGGAATTTTTCGTTGACATTTTAATCATGTCTACATTTTATATGTGCAGATGATTAACGTCGACCTGGCAAAATAATTGTTTCCCCGAAAAAGGATTTACCCGATAGCAATCTACCTAGCAAAAAGTTGCAGTTTTCTAGATAAATGAATTGTTCAAAAATATACTGCCATCTTTAGCTAAAGAAACATCATATTAAGAACTCAATTCAATTAGGAGCAACTATGCTGTGCCTGTGAGTATATAACAGTACTTATGGTACCGCCGGGACTTGTGGTCCACGGCTCCATGCACAAAAATCCATAAGTCTGGGACGAGATTGGGCCGCGAGGGGGGAGAGTTCCGCTGCTGTAGCCGGTGACTGTACATCGCTGCAACAGCAACTTGCTCATCTCACTCCTAATTGAATTGACCCCCAAGTCAAAATTTAGGAGCTACAGAAAATTAAAGAGTTAGTTTTTTTATTCTTTTAACAAGGTACCATTTTTAGATTTCTTCCATCTGCAGGTTGTAAAACGCAGCAAATCAATGTAGCAATGCCGGTATCAGGAGAGAGCATGTCTAACGAAAAATATAACATATAACCAGCGCTCAAAGAATAAAATTGTAACAGGTGTTTTAAATAAAACAATTATAACAGGTTTAATATATACACATAAATAAATCAAATATATAAAACATTCATGAAAAACCACAAATAGTTTCTCATATGGGCACAAGATACGCCAGTATTGTCGTAAACGAGTTCAAATCTGTCATTAGGGATTCTTTGGGCAATATGAAAAAGGTTAGGGACATCGAATCTTTAGGTGAATAGTTACCAATTTCCTTGCGGCTGTTGCAGAGTATTCCACCTAGCGAGGGTCCAGTATACACTACGGTCCTGCGCAAAAAGACTGGTGGTTCTCCCTCTATTAATGTCCACAGTGGCTGTAGCTGGAGTTTCCCAAAAACTTGTAGTAACTGCAAGGTGTCCCGCAGAGTGGTCTGGCAATGTCCAAGTCAGAGGCTGGCTCTCTAATGCGTTTCGCTGTCACTTGATAAAGCTGCCAAGCGACAGCGAAACGCGTAAAGATTCGATGTCCCTAATCTTTTTCATATTGCCCAGAGGATCCCCAATGACAGATTTGAACTCTATTACGACATTACTGGCGTATCTTGTGCCCATATGAGAAACTATTTGTGGCCTAGAGACTGGCATTGAGGCTCTTTTAGAATCTAGATTCATGAATGTTTTATATATTTGTCTGATTTATTATGTGTATATATTAAACATGTTATAACTGTTTTATTTAAAACACCTGTTACAATTTTATTCTTTGAGCGCTGTTTTGTTCTTCTATTTTTCATTTACATTGTGTTTGGGGGATTAACGATCTCCTGTTTGACAGCAGCTTAGAGAACCAGCTGGGTCAAAGCTCCTGATCTTCTATTAAGCAATTAATATATTTCTCTTTTGTCCTTGCAAGAGCATGTCTAACACCTGCTATGGTCTGAGGACTTCTATTCGCTTATCCAGAGCTACATACATGTATCCAGTATACGGCACAGCGCCTCACATATAAACAGTCATGAGTTCAGCATGTCCCTAACCACACCGGTGCGCCAGGGACGACGGGGAGGAGGGGCTGTACGCATACTGAACCTTTCTGGGATTCGTGCTTCTCGGTCTTCCCTTGATACTCAAACCCAACAGCGCTCTTGTCTACATTGTCTTTATCGACGCCGTATTTCCCACCAAAACCTTTGGAATAATCTAAAATTTTAAAAGAACATACATTTTAAATAAAACATTTCTTGGTTGAAAACCGCTGAGCAACGTTATAGTTTAATCCAGCGGTCAGTCATTAACAGATCAGACCCGATCGCTCAGGCACGCTGTCAAATCTGGCTGTGAGAACAGGATGAGAAGATGGATTGACCCATTTAGAAAACGAACATTAAACTGCGTTAACCTTCATCCTTAGTAGGTCAATCTGCAAATATGGCCCAATTGTTCACGCAGCTTTTTCCAAAAATTATACATTAAAAACACATCAAGCGTGTCATTCAACGGCTGCCAGATCATACTATACATACAGCTAATCGATAGAATAATAACTGGTGAAGTCACTGAAGCACAATATGGAAGAACTTCAGCAGCTCGTGATAGGCTGCTTTCTCATGGATATTAGCCCACCAATCAGCCGCCTCAGCCGGGCGCAGAGAAGGATGCTCCGTAAACTGCGCTCGGCTTCAGAAAGTGATGCAATTTTAAATGCAAACTTCTATTCATTATTTTACAGAGCAGACGGCCATCTGACGTCAGCATAAAATTCCCTGAAATTATTAAAACACAGTAATTCGCAAAAGTACCCAGCAATTAGACATAAAACGCAGAACGCAGCAAGTGCGGCTGAGAATCTTCTTGATAGTAGCACATTCTCTTTGCTTTCTGTGGTTATAATTTGCAGTTGTTTGTTCACATAACGAGACACCTGCAAAGCATTGTTCTAGTTCAATTGCTCCTTGACAGAAATACATTTTGCATAGAGGGTGATCCAGAAATAGCACCAAAACTGCATCTCCCCCACCTAATCCTACCGTGCTTAAGGAAAAAAAGTCTACTTTGAAATACAAACCTTTCTGGGACTCGTGTTTCTCCGTTTTTCCCTGGTAATCAAATCCAACAGCGCTCTTATCTACACGGTCTGCTTGCACGCCGTACTTCCCGCCAAAGCCAGTGGAATAATCTGTGGAGGAAGATCAGGAAAATAAAGTGTGAAATGGATGCATTCAAATTAGCTCCCATTTGTAGCAGACTCCTTATTCCAGCCGTAAAGCCTCAACTGTGCAGGGTGCCCCCGGCTCCCTTTCCCCGAGCGTGCAGCATAACCCCACCTGCATGTACAGTTTATTCCACCTACAATAGTTTTTACCAACCCTCCAAGCTCAGATGAGCGTTCGCTTACAAAGAATTGTTAAAACCGCTTGAAAACAACCTCCCACCAGATGTCATAGCAACGCTTAAAGCTAAAGCCATAAGACAATGGGGTCTTATTCATGAAGCAGTGAAAAGTATGGAGAAGTGAGACAGTGGAAAAGTTGCCCATGACAACCAATCAGCATTGAAGTAACATTTATAATTTACATACTATACAATTGTACGGAGCAGCTGATTGGTTGCCATGGGCAACTTATTCACAGGCTCACTTCTCCACTCTTTTCACTGCTTCATGAATAGACCTTCATGAAGGATGAGTGTCCAAATGTTCATCTAGCTGGTAACCTTCTGCTAACACTCAGAGAGAACCAGGTATCACTAACTTCTACGTAGCATGCTGTGGTACTGGCGACACTGTGAGAGGAACTCCGCCATCAGAGAACTCAACTGTCCAGGCAGATCTACTTACTGTATATACTGGTCACTCTTACATTATAACAGTGTATGCTCAGGTCTGTGCACTGAATATAGCAGTAATTATGGGCAAGGTAAACATACAAACCTGCCTAGACAATACAATGATCTGAAGGAGGACTTCCTGCTTTAAAGGCCGGCAGAGCAGGCCCAGGTAGTTTTACAAAAGTTAGAGAACGAGCAGAATTTGCAGTGTGCCCCTCAGGTTTGAGGCGATATTGCTTGTGCCCCAACTCCAAATTTTTAGCTCTGCTGATTGTTGTCTTGTGTACACGAGAGTACCCGGGAAGAAAAATGCCTTTCAGCTCCTGAAAGGGTTACAGGAGGCCGTTCCCGGCCGTAGGCGGACTGTCACAATACTCATTTTTGACACCAACCTTTCTGGGATTCATGCTTCTCAGTTTTGCCTTTGTAATCAAAGCCAACAGCACTTTTGTCCACGCGGTCAGCTTGAACTCCGTATTTGCCCCCGAAGCCGCTGGCGTAATCTGAAAGAGGTCATATTCCGTCCTGTTACTTGGACTGTTTTCAGAATCAAAAGTCTCCAACATCCTCTCAACTACCATTAAATCTTTAGAAGGCAGAGTGTACCGCTAAAACGCACATTCCAATAGTAACAGAAGGCATGAATTATAGCTGCACCCTCTCAGTGGTGTGGTCTCTATTACAGTCTATAGCATATAAATGCTATGTAGTCATATACAGATGCATCTTCATACACCGTCGCTTTAGTCGCAGCAAACAGCCCGTGTCTGCGCACCAGGTCCTGGTCAAATTGGCCGCACGTCTTTCTTGCTCAAAATACAAAAAGCTATTTTGCTAGGTTGCACTGATCAATTTAATATGCGACACTTTTTGTGCAAACAATTAGTTTGGTTATAAAGATACAGAGTTTGAGAAACCAAACATCCAGGAGATTACAGAAAGCCTGTTAAGGCCAGTACTCAACGGCAGATGTGGGGAGAGGTGTCCTGAGTGAACCGCTCCGCACACATCTCTCCCCCCGCTCAGCACAGCGCGATGTGAGCTGAGCGTGCGGGGGGAGACGGGGGGGCCACTCATTTCACTCAGCGGGTGAAGTGAGTGACCTGCTAGATTGGCCTGCATGCAGGCCAATCTAGCACCAGCGATAGCGATGCACGGGGCTACGCATCGCTATCGCTGTGAGGGGTACACACGGAGTGATCGCTGCTTAAAATCTAAGCAATCTAGTCAGACGGTATCCGGACTCCAGGTCGACGCCAATTGGTCGACACACCTTAAGTCGACATGGAAAGAGGTCGACATGGAAAGAGGTCGACATGCGTTTTTCACATTTTTTATTTTTTTTTGGAACCTTTTCATACGTAACGTTCCACGTGGACCACGATTGGAACGGTAATCTGTGCCGAGCGAAGCGGAGCGAAGGCACCATGCCCGAAGCATGGCGAGCCATGCGAGGAGACAAGGTGCACTAATTGGGGTTCCCGGTCACTCTACGAAGAAAACACCAAAAAAACATAAAAAAAAACTCATGTCGACCCTTTTCCATGTCGACCTTGTTCCTGTCGACCTTTTGTCCATGTCGACATAAGGTGTGTCGACCAATTGGCATCGACCTAAGGTGTGTCGACATTTTTGTTGTCGACCTGGAGTCCCCGACCCTAAGAGACAAAAGAGTGTCTGGCGGAGGAGAGGGAAATTTGGGTGCCATCAGCATATAGGGATTAACTGGAAGCCGAAGGAGCTGATAAGAACTTTAAAGGAGGAGGTGAAACGAAGAAGAAAAGAAGAAGAGGTACAAGAATAGCCCCTTTGGAGGAGATGGGGAGGTGGAGTCAGAGGAGGAAGGAATGATTCGTAGACAGCCACGGAGAGTGAAGGACTGGAGCGTCTGAAGGAACAGCAGAGGATGGTCCACGGTACAAAAGGCTGTTAGGTACAGGAGGAGGAAGAGGAGATAGAACTGGATTTTAAAGAAAGTATATCATATTAGTAACCTTCATGTAGACGGTTTCTGAGGAATGGACAGACTGGAAACCAGACTGAAGTGGGTTTAGGAGGTAGGGAGTGTGAGGCGTGGAAAGTGGTGCTATAGACAAGTCTCTCAATGGTCAAGGAGGTAAAAGAGGAGGGCGATAGTCTGCATCAAGAGAGGCTGTACTGATGATGGGTGTGATGAGAGCAAGCCTGAAAGAGGAGGGACGGATGAAGATGGTGAGTGAGGTTGGAGCAAGTGTATGAAGAGCAGCAGTTTCACATTGCTAATGCGTCCTGTTGGGAGACTTTGCTCCTTCCAGTCCCTTAATCTTATCTGGACGCTGCCACATGCAGCCGCACCCTTGTTAACACAGCTACATAAATGGGTAGATTACGGCCTTCCAAAAGATCAGCACCATTATATCCTGAAACAATCTGTGCTGCTTTTAGCAGTGTCATTGTTGGGTACAGGTTGTGTTATCTCCAACCACGTCAAAAGAAAAGTAAAGTACACACCGACAAACAGAAGATGGGGTGATAAGCAAAAATAGTGCCCAGTTTCTAGTGAAAGTAGTAATGACTGCACAACAAGACATCACACACACACACGTCTAACAGTCCTGCACACACTCACCTTTCTGTGATGCATGTTTTTCAGTCTTCCCTTGGTATTCGAAGCTCATAGCAGACTGTAGGTGGATCAACATAATTAGAATACATGCATTTAATTGTAAATTAATACTGAACAGCAAATAAATCAAAAATAAAATCTGTTTCTGTGACTGTTCCTTTATGTACAAGACTGGTGATGCAATTATTTACAGGACAGAGAGCAATCAGCAGAAAAGGATCACGCTTCTATAGGGAGGGGACTGCAGAGAGTGCGGCCTGTACAGAAGAGCACACACAAGACGTGTCTGCACCTCGCAGGCTTTCCCTACAGGCTCGGTGCTCTACGCTTTTCGTGACCGCCAGAGGGAAGCTTTGAAGATGCTCCTGCAGACACATTAAAGGGGAGTATTGAAGGAAGCAAACGTAGGCCCTTTGTAGGTGCTGCGAGAAGACTCGAGTCAGTTTGACTTTGAACTGAGTAGCGTGGATCGCAGAGAAGTATCTACACCATCAACCAGATCGCACAGGGCTGTAGTTTCCAAATCACTGGCATCTGTTAAGCACATTTGTCTACAGGCACATGGACCATTTTATATGGAGTTTAATATAAAATGGGCCAAGCGCCTGTAAGTAATATCTACTTCCCATGCATATATAGAGTTTCCTCACCTGATCCACTCGATCTGTCTGGACACCGAACTTCCCACCGAAGCCTTTCACCGAATCGGACTGCGAGCAGTGCTTGGACAGCTTTGCCTGATACTCATGTCCAACCGCAGACTAGGAGAACAGAGGAAGATATACGATTATCAATACCTAATATCAGTGGGCGGCAACACCTGCACAGGTACCGATCAGCAGCAGGACAGCTACAACTCTAGCCATGGGATGGGACTTGGCACAAGCCGAGGGGAAAGTGTCCGTGTTCTGTTGGCCAGATCAGCGCTGGAGCCAGAGATTGTTCCACCCACGGCTTCCCGTTTCTTGCACACAGACAGAGCTGCACACATCTGAGGGACGATTGGGCTCAGCGCTTCTTGGCTTGACATTGGCTCTGCGAGCTGGACCTTCATTGCCTGGCGGTCGCACCGCAGCCAGGCCAAGCCCAAATACCATTAACACTTTAACGCCCAGGGAACTCTGAATTTTGGAAGCATTAACCACTGTTTTGGAGTTTTTAACTAAACTGAATGACACCCACAGGAATTATACAGTATTTACTGGAAGCAGGCTAGCTAGGTGGCTCCGCCACAATGTGGCCTATTACACACTGCAAGCTACAAAATAAAATCAAGGAGCTGGACTCTGTATATTTTTTTAGCAAATATAACCGAATAAAACAAATCTGTATAGCTAGGCTTACCATAAAATCCCTTTAAGCCGGGACACTAATCAATTACACAGGTTCTGTGGCTGGCTGACTTCACCTGGTTTATCAGCCACAGAACCTGTGTAATCCATGAGCGTCCTGGTTTGAAGGGATGGTGCGGTAAGCCTATGTATAGCCCTAACTGCTAATAGTAACATTCACCCCAATTAAACGGTGGCATTCAATTGTCATATTTCAATGTGCTACATCAAACCTTACGCTTCCAAAAAGTAAAAAACAGTATCACGATGCATAAGCCCAACCTGTACTTGCAATTCAGTGCTGACAATTCTATAACACAAACCCATCACCCGCACACAGGGGGTCATTCCGAGTTGATCGCACGTAGCAACTTTTTGCAGCCCGTGCGATCAACTAGACGCCGCCTATGGGGGAGGGTATTTTTGTATAGCAAGGCTGCGAATGCTCGTACAGCTCTGCTATGCTAAAAAAGTTTTCTGTAGAACAAGACCGGGGTAAGAGTTACTTAGCCCGTGCGATGGATCCAGCGATGCAGGTCCCAGAAATTATGTCAGACATCCGCCCTCCAAACGCCTGGACACACGCGTTCGACGCACCACTCCCAGAAAACGGTCAGACGACGCCCCGGAACGCCTTCCTCCTGTCAATCTTCTTGCAATCTCGTTAGCGATCGCTTTCTTCGTTCTTGTTGTTGCCCAGCGATGGCTGTCGCTGGGCAACGACGCGCCTGCACATTGCGGCCGCCGCGCATGCGCAGAACTGAAAAACAGCAGCGTGTGAACGGGTCGGAATGACCCCCACAGTGGATACGTCTATTTTGTGGCCTGAACAAACAATTGTGAACACACAACCTGCCTGGTGTCTCAGTGACGGCAGCTATCCTTAGTAAGGTAGAAGGCTGCATATTCATAAATATCGGTACAGGTCTCTAAGTGGAGGCCTATACACTGCGCCATTTATTTGCGGGAGCTAAATAAAATGTCCGTTTAATAACCGGCAATCTTTTAAAAACAAAACTGTACTTTCACCTACGTGAACTATATGCCCCAAGGTATTTCATACCCCTCACCCACATTACAGGCAAAGTTCCCAATCCCTACCTGAATGGACGTTGTACAGAGCTACGGCTGTTTTAGTGCATACCAGGCTATGTACAGCAAAATAACATAGAAATATTACACTAGACCAGTATTTCTCAAACCTGGTCCTCGTGGAGTGCGTTTTAGAGGAATCCTCAGGAATAATTAGTATCACATGTACGGTCTATTGTGTTAGTGAATTAGCACACCTGTGCTCCAGATAGATGATTTGGAAAACATGAACTGTTAATGGGGGGATACACACTAGGCGATTTCAGCCTAAAAAATAAACGATAACATAAAATGTCGTCATCATTTATTTTTTAGACTTATATCGCCCGGTGTGTATGGGGGTAATAATATTGAATGATGCGTGCTCCTGCACATCGTTCAGCGATCACCAATATTGAGCCGACATGCAGCTCAACCCGTCAATGTCGGGCTGAGCTGCATGTTCAAGTATGCCGACGGTGATGTCACTGAACGTTATTGTTGAACGATAACGTTCGGTGTGTATGCACTATATCGTTGAACGTTATAGCACTCAATGATATAGTTGTTCATTGCTGGCATTCCAGAATCGGCTAGTGTGTACCCATCTTTAGGATTAGACGGGGACCAGGTTTGAGAAACGCTGCTCTAGACTGTCACTGCCCCCAATACCTGTTCCTCACCCCCTTTCATGTCACCATTTCACTTCTATAGAGCTACATACAGAGCTTCTGATATGTTTATTACTGACTAGTTAACAGCCCGTCAAAGTGACAGAACAACAATTGAACTGCTCTGTTGGGCACTATCTAGTAAACACCTGCGCGCAAAACACTTGAATTCCCCCCCCCATAGAGGTGAGGAGCAGTGTTATCCTTTTATTAGATAGGTTTACCCTTTACAATTTATATTCCCTACAACAACATACATACCACACATTAGGGCTAATTATGTTAAGAAGCAACTGGATGGCCCATAAACCGACATGAACATGGAGAGTACATACAAACTCTACACAGATGGCAATACAGTCAATTAAAAACATGACCTCAGTGCTGTGAGAAACAATGCTAACCACAGTGTCACAGTGGTGGAGAGAACTGGAGAGAGTCCACCTGACCAGCCCAGAATTGTTCCCACCTTGAAGGAATAGGAAAGGGCATAGTTGGATTTGGGTAGGAGGCAGATACAGATAGTAGAGGGTCCCATCAATTTTAAATTCTACAAACAGGACAGAAAGTCTGAAGAGGTTATACAAACATGCCACACAACGTCAATGGCTTCCTACCACACTCCAAATAACATAACGGTAGGCGGGTTGGCTTAATAAAAATTGGTAACACTTCGTATGGGTGTCCAAGTGTTAAGAAATATACAGCGATGCGGCATGTTGCGCGGTGTGTCAACGCTGAGACTACTCACAGCCGGCAATGGCTACACAATGGAGTAATCATCGGCTGCGAACAGTCGCAGCCTGGCACGCTATGCAGCAAGCCGTATTGCAGCAGGCTGCATTACAGCACAGATGAGCATGGCTACATCTGTAGATTGTAAGCTCCATGGGGCAGGGAATGAATATTCTCTGTAAAGCACTGCATTATGTATGCCCTAGATATATAACATAGGACATATCGTAAAATATCCCGATAATCTGGCTGCATCAATAGTCAAAAAACACAAATAACATTGTAAAAAAACACAACTCTTGGCACCGACCAATCCACTCAAACAGCTGCATTGCTAAGTATCTGCACCCTCACCTTATCCATCCGGTCATTCTCCACGCCAAACTTTCCTCCGTAGCCATGAGAAGCTTTGGGGCCACTCTGCAGTTCCTGTTCCTTTAGGCTCTGGTGTTCCTGAGACACATTCTCTCTCAATGTGTGGATACTGATAGACAGAGTCAGAGAGTTACTAAGGGTACTAATACCTCTCACCAGTGATAGGAATTTTCCAAGAGTCAGTGAGGACAACTAGGAACACAGAATCACCAGAGAACAAGTTATCAATTATCTACCATACAAAAAACCTTCATGCTAATGTCCAGTGGGGAACAATGGGGTATAGAGGCACAGCGCTGATGCTTAGGCACTCTAAAAACTCCCTCCAAAAGCTCTAGCTCCTCAAGTTGTAAGACCCATAGGCAGCCAGGACATCAAAAGGAAAAAAGCAGGAGTCAAGAACGAGAGAGAAGGGAAAACGAGGTTCTCAGTAACACTAGCAACGATGAGAATAGTGAACATAGACCAGACATAAGAACCAGAGCATAAAATTACTTATGTGATCCACCTATAGCAATTTAGACACTGGCCACTGCTCTTCTGGGCAAACAAGAGGACCAAGAGGTCACCCACCGTACACATATTACAAGTCCTATGGTCACAGGTCAACATGGATCTGTCCACACATCCAGAGAGTTAAGAGAAACCTCTTTTTCCAGTGACTTACCTGCAGTTTAAAGAAAGGATCACAATGATCTGATTACCATAGAACTTGGAGATGACCTTAGTTTTAAAAGATAGCTTAGTATCTTCATGAAAGAAGACCCAAACTGAAGTTAAGATGGGTTTAAAGGAGGCTCTAACTGTCCTGTTAATCGACTTAAGGGTGGCCAGAGTCCTGCTACTCCCCCTTAAGTTATTAGAGTTCTGTTTTGAAAGGTTGTTAGTCTTGAGATATTAGAGTTTCTACCTTATCCTCCCCAGGGAGAACTTAAAGCGACTGCAACCTGCACAAATTTACATTCAGGTTTGGTCTCATCTAAAAGTATCTTCCACCTGAGTAACCTTACACATGAATTCTTCGGATTCCCCGCTGTGAGGAATATTCAGTGTTGGTCAAACCAATCCTCTACACCAGACATTCCCACCCTCGGTCCTCAAGGCACATAAACAGTCCAGGTTTTAGTGCTATCCCTGCTTGAGCACAGGTGCCTTAATTAGTACCTGTTATTTTGATTTTACCATCTGTGCTGAAGCCTGGATATCACTAAAACCTGCACTATTAGGCTGCCCTGAGGGCAAGGGTTGGGAATGCCTGCTCAACACCCTTCTGTCGGGGTGTACAAGGTAACCTCAGGACTGAGACTTCAGCCACCTCAACTTCCTCCTGGAAAGAACACAGAGGCTGTTCCTTCCCAAGATTGAGCAATCCTTTCTGAGGAACCTGAACCAGATGTTGCACCAACCTCAGCAGTCCCTGAACCAAAGTTGGCTTGTCAGGCTTTGAGGGAGGGGACCAAAGTACTTTGGCGGAGAGCATTAGGGGATGAGTTCCCCAAAGATCCCACGGGAGAGGCGGAGGAGAGATGGTCTCTGTCTACGCTACAGACTTTTACCAGGCAGGCTATGCAACAACTGGTCCTCTGTAACTCTACAAATATGTCTCTTGGCGCTAATACAGTTTATTAGATAAATGCCCAGAAAAATAAATCTCCAATGATCTTAATTCATAATCAGCTGCAAACAGTGATAATATGCCTGTGTGCACATATAAAAAATCACCCCCTGTTACTACAGGAGATAACAAACCAATTACACTAATTCACTTTGCACTAATTCAGATAATTCAACGGCTGAAATGAGGAGATGAGTGCAGACACGTCTTTATATAATATTATTTTTTAATATAACATTTGCACTAAACAGTGCCAATTGCCCCACAAATTTAATATACCATTAAAACAAACTGTACTCAGTCAATTATACATCCTATCCTACTGCATATATTTCTCCAAATACTTAAAACACATATGTATATCAATTCTATGAATGGTAACTACTAATAGAGGTGGATCAATTATCTGAAGTCAAAACAGTGCACTGTTAAAAGAAAACCACGTTATCTTGTGGAAAAATAGGACATATTTGGACTGGAACCTTGCGTCCCTTAAACCCCACACGGAGGCTTAGTATTGTCCTGGTGCAGGTTTTCACAGATACTGAATAATGTTCATACGTTTACTGCTGTATGATGATTAAAGGCAGTCTTAATTACCACACCAATGTGTGTGTATACGCTCAATCAAGCCACCTGTATCCCCCAGAAAATAATAATTAAAAAAAATTAATCCAAAAGCAGCTACGAAAAACAGGTCCCAGTATTTACAGGTCACACACACACACACACACACACACACACACACACACACACACACACACACACACACACACACACACACACACACACACACACACACACACCACACTCTGTAGGGATATAGGGGGAGGAGAAAGAGCTTGCACTCGCGGAGGGAGTTTTAAAATGCCCAAGTTCCTGTTCTGGGCCTCCATACCCCAGTGCCCCACAAGGATGAAGCAGACATGTTGGATGCACATGATGGAGACATTTGTGCGACCGCTTTGTAATTAATAATTTTCTTCCATGTCTTCATGATATATGAGAGAGGAATATAGGTAAACTCTGCCACCAAATAACACAAATGTTGATGCCCAGTCAGTGCCCACAGTTAGCTGTAGCCATGTAAGAGTACTGAAGGAACCAAAGCAGGACCAGAGTGGACAGCTTACTCCTGAGTGAAGGGCCACAGTGTCTCCTAGTCAAGAGCAGGTGGTTATTTCCCCCCATGCACTGAACGGACAGCCGATATCACCGGTAACTAAGCACTGGAACTCTGTTGTGTTGCACAAATGGTGACAGTCCACAGGTAAGGTCCCCAGCACTGTAGCAATGGACAATAAATAGCACTGGAAGTGAGAATCCCCTTTAACAAGCACTCACTTGATGTGTTCCTGGTGACCGGACCCTTCCACCGTTTTCGCTCCCCATCTCTGCTCCTTCTCACTCAGATCATTCTATAAATAAAGTGTAAGATTTAGCCTCAGTGGAATCATGACGCAATATGTAGCCGACAATGGAAAGAGTTTAGAAGGACAGAACTCTATTTATGACAGCAATGAGGATCCGATCTCTTACGGCCACCACTAGCTTTGTGTTTCCTGCACTGGGGTTCTTATTACTCACGCCAGGCATGCATTATGCAATTATCTAGCCGATCTGCAGATTATCGGCTGATCAGGCCGATGATCGCCTAGTGGTAGCTGCGACCAACCACGAATTATCAGACATATTTTATGTGATAAAACATTGCAGCTAAATGGGTAGAATCATGCAGAATGGGGTCAGGGTAGGTCAGGCCCCCATTCCCCCCTTGCCGTTCCATAAACTTACAACAAAATCAGGGTCCGTCTCCCAGTCGTCTGTGTCATCTGCAGAGATGGAGAGAGAGTGTCCTACTGCCGCTTTCCACATCTGAAAGAGAAGATTCGGCATCAGCATCTAACATGTACAGAGAACAGTTCATACGACTGCCACGTGAAGATGCTTTTTGTTGTATGTTTTGTTTGTTATTATTATTAATTATTATTATAAGAATAAATCCATCTCTGAGTTTCAGGAAGCTTATGTCCCATCAGAACAGGCTGGATGTGACAAGACAGATGTTGTTGGACAGTGGTCTGCAGCCCGGGGGTTTGGGGTACACAAAAAAAAAAAAAAAAAAAAAATGATTACGGGGTTGCCTGGTGGCAAGTTTTTTTTTTTTTAAATAACCGGCAGAAGGGGATTAGTAAAAGGGGAAGGGGGGGAGGGCAGTCTAAAGGGCCGCATACACTTATACGGCTACATGTCGCAGGATCTCGCCCAAGATACATCGTATGCTATCCTTTTGCATACGATGTATCCTGGGCGATCCCAGCCATGCCCCCAGGTCGGACCCGATTGAATGTGCAGCACATTCAATCTAGAGGATCCAATCTGATGCTCACGGGAACGCGCATCTGAAACACCTTCAAAATGCCTGATTTCATCCGATATATCGGGCCGAATGCTCTAGTGTATGGGGCCCTTAAATTTTTACCTCGTGATACTGAGCCTTTCACCCAGACGGAGATCCCTAAAGGATTCCGTTACACTTCTGAGTGTTACCTGTTATCTTGCATTAAATTTTCCTGGACGATTTTAAGTATTGAGGGTACAAATAACACGTACGCTCGCAATGGGGGGGGGGGGGGGTGTTCCAGGTGAACAAAAAGGTTGAGAAACGTCATGAGATCGTGCCGAATGACATATTAATATTTCTGGGCGCTACCATTTTCTCTGGACCCAACTCACACTTGATTGGATAGAACCTTTAGTGTTGATCCTACCTATGTGATGCCACTTTAAATAATGTAAAAAAAACCAAAAACCTTAAAGTGCACCCACCACCTACAAACAGCCATTCTCAGGGCTAGATTACTGCATTAGCATCACTAATACACAGAATAGCTTAATTTAGGAAAAACGCAACAGAATGACCTAAAATCTAAGATCCGTAGCCCTAATACAGCAGCTTTCACTGGAAACCGTTATAAATGTTCCCGATTAATTGGCCGACAGTGGGAGTGGTCAGTATTTTGCTTAGATAATGAGGTAAGGCAGCCGGCTAGTCTTTAACAATAAGATGGACTCAGGCTTCTGTTACTGTCCTGTATGTAGCTCTCCTGATACACTGTACAACCACCGCCTATGCCAGGGAGAACACAGCAACGCGATACAGTTATCACGTACTGGCCAGGAAACACATGACTTGCTACTTATCATGAATGTACAACAGCTTCCAGCAGACACTGGTAGAGCAGGATTTTCTTGTACCCGCACAGGAGATAACGATGCAGAAAGCACACATGTATATAGTGATATGGATATTCACTACAGGCTGCGCAGTTTATAGACCGACAGCAAAGCCATTAAAATGCTGGAGCAATGTGCTGTGAGCTACAAAGGTCTTTACATACGATCAATGCTGCTCCAATAGCTGCATTCCACTGTGGCTCTGTCAGTCAGTAAATTACTCCGGGCAGCCGAAGCCACCTCTCCCGTCTTTACTCCATGGGCCCAATTCAGATTGGATTGCTGTTGTGCGAATTCGCCAGGCGGCCGATTATCGAACAACTGCGTATGCATCATAGTGCGCATGCGCAAGGCCAAACTGCAAAAAAAATAAAGTTACTTTTTTTGATCGCTAGGCGTACACAGGCCGATTGATAGGAAGTGGGTGTTTGGGGGTGGTAACTGGCCGTTTTCTGGGAGGGTCAGGAAAAACGCAGGCGTTCCTAAGGGTTTTCAGGGAGGGTGTGTGATGTCAGCTCCGTCACCGATCAGCCTGATTCTATCGCACCGTAGGAGTAAGTCCTGGGCTACGCAGACTGGAAAAATAATTTGCAGGCGAGTGATTTGCGAATGGATTTGCAGCTGACCGGTGTACACAGACTTGCACAGGGCAGGTTTTCACTCTGTCTGGTCAGCGACTGATTGCAAACCTCTGCAAATTCACAGAGGATCGATCAGGTCTGAATTAGGCCACATGTCCGAATCCATACCCAAAAGCTGTAGCTAGTTATGATCTATCCAGTCCCTACATCATCGCTAGGTGTGCTCCTATGTATGAATCTACCAAACTGCATTTCTGAAGGGCAAGCCGTCAGTCACACTCTGCTTACTGATATACAGAGGTACTTCCCTCTTACAGTGACCCACAATCTACACATAGGGGAAACACCAAACCAGCATGCAGACTATTAGATTGCTAGAAATCTGCCACGTCGATGAGTTACTTTGGGGACTGATAGGACGTATTCTCATGAACGCAAGCTGTACTCACAAAATGCTTCTGCGTGGGACACCTTTACCATGGCACACGTGATAGAGCATGATGGACATTTTCAGATAAACACTTCAAAGCCCCTTGTCCCCCCTCATTAGACTGTTTCCTCAAAGTACAAACAGAGCATGGGAACCGCTTAGCAACAGCAATCGAGGATGAGAAGATGTGCAGAGAGAGTTAGATTTGGGTGTGGCGAGTTCAATCTGCAATCTAAATTGCAGTGTAACAATAAAGCAGCCAGTATTTACCCTGCACAAAAACAAAATAACACACCCAAATCTAAAGGGGGGTACACACGGAGAGATCCGTGCTTAAAATCTAAGCAATCTTGCTAGATTGCTTAGATTTTAAGCACGGATCTGCCGTGTGTATGCCCTCCAGCGATAGCGATGCGCGGCCCCGCGCATCGCTATCGCCGATGCTAGATTGAGCTGCATGCAGGCTCAATCTAGCGGGTCGCTCACTTCACCGTTGTGTGAAGTGAGCGGCCCCCCGACGGCTTTCCCCCTCGCTCAGCACATCGCGCTGTGCTGAGCGGGGTGAGAGATGTGTGCTGAGCGGTCTGTGTTAAGATCGTTCAGCACACATCTCTCCCGTGAGTACCCCCCTTAACTCTCTCTGCAAATGTTATATCTGCCCCCCCCTGCAGTGCACATGGTTTTGCCCAACTGCTAAAAAATTTCCTGCTGCGATCAACTTGGAATTACCCCCATTGGTGGATGCAGGTTCAAGCACAACCACAGGATGCTAAATTACAGTGCATCCGGAAAGTATTCACAGCGCTTCAGTTTTTCCACATTTTGTTACGTTACAGCCTTGTTCCAAAATGAATAAATTCTTTTCCCTCAAAATTCTACACACAATACCCCTTAAAGACAATGTGAAAAAAAGTTTTTTTTGAGATTTTTCCAAATTTATTACAAATAAAAAACAAGAAATCCCATGTACTTAAGTATTCACAACCTTTGCTCAATACTTTGTTGATGCACCTTTGGCAACAATTACAGCCTCAAGTCTTTTTGAATATGATGCCACAAGCTTGGCACATCTATCTTTGGGCAGTTTCAGCCAGTCCTCTTTGCAGCACCTCTCAAGCTCCATCAGGTTGGATGGGAAGCGTCGGTACACAGCCATTTTCAGATCTCTCCAGAGATGTTTAAATCGGATTCAAGTCTGGGCTCTGGCTGGGCCACTCAAGGACATACCCAGAGTTGTCCTGAAGCCACTCCTTTGATATCTTGGCTGTGTGCTTAGGGTCGTTGTCCTGCTGAAAGATGAACCGTCGCCTCAATCTGAGGTCAAGAGCGCTCTGGAGCAGGTTTTTATCCAGGATCTCTCTGTACATGGCTGCATTCATCTTTCCCTCTATCCTGACTAATCTCCCAGTTCCTGCCGCTGGAAATCATCCCCACAGCTTGATACTGCCACCACCATGCTTCACTGTAGGGATGGTATTGGCCTGGTGATGAGTGGTGCCTGGTTTCCTCCAAACATGACGCCAGGCATTCACGCCAAAGAGTTCAATCTTTGACTCATCAGACCAGAGTATTTTGTTTCTCATGGTCTGAGAGTCCTTCCGGTGCATTTTGGCAAACTCCAGAACGGAGTGCCATGTGCTTTTTACTAAGGAGTGGCTTCCGTCTGGCAACTCTACCATACAGGCCTGATTGGAGGATTGCTGCAGAGATGGTTGTCCTTCTGGAAGGTTCTCCTCTCTCCACAGAGGAATGCTGTAGCTCTGACAGAGTGACCATCGGGTTCTTGGTCACCTACCTGACTAGGGTCTTTGTCCCCCTATCGCTCAGTTTATACGGCCGGCCAGCTCTAGGAAGAGTTTTGGTGGTTCCGAACTTCTTCCATTTACGGATGATGGAGGCCACTGTGCTCATTAGGACCTTCAAAGCAGCAGGTATTTTTATGTACCCTTCCTCAGATTTGTGCCTCGAGACAATCCTGTCTCCGAGGTTTACAGATAACTCCTTTGACTTCATGCTTGGTTTGTGCTCAGACATGCACTGTCAAGTGTGGGACCTTATATAGATAGGTGTGTGCCTTTCCAAATCATGTCCAATCAACTGAATTTACCACAGATGGACTCCAATTAAGCTGTAGGAACATCTCAACGATGATCAGTGGAAACATGATGCACCTGAGCTCAATTTTGAGCTTCATGGCAAAGGCTGTGAACACTTATGTACATGTGATTTCTTAGTTTTTTTTAAAAATAAATTCACAAAGGACTCAAAAAATCTTTATTCACGTTGTCATCATGGGGTATTGTGTGTAGAATTTTGAGGGGGAAAAAAAAAGAATTTATTCCATTTTGGATTAAGGCTGTAACATAACAAAATGTGGAAAAAGTGAAGCGCTGCGAATACTTTCTGTATGCTGTGTGTGTAAAATATATATATATATATATATATATATATATACACACACACATATATATATATATATATATATATATATGTTCTATAGATTGTAAGCTTGCGAGCAGGGCCTTCCTACCTCTATGACTGTTTGTTATCACCCATTTTGTTATTGTTATTTCAAATTGTAAAGCGCAACGGAATTTGCTGCGCTATATTAGAAACTTAAATAAATTATATATATATATATATATATATATATATATATTTTACATATATATATATATTTTACATACGTATATTTTTTTAAAGTTTGAGTGGAGAAGGCTTTTTTTTTGGTACAGCTATATGTTAATACTTTATGTATCAAGCGTTCTCCACACCACTTAGAGTGTCAGCTAGTGTGGATATAGCCACCTTTAGCTTCTGTTGCTTGATTGTATTAGGACAGCCTTGATGTACAGCATTGAGAAGTATTTATCGGTGCTTTCTAAATAACAAGGTGAGATTCTTTCCTCCAAATTCATCTAAAGGGGATGAGGCCACTGCAAATAAACATCCCAGAAAGGGCACAAGGCCAGATTACAGTTTACTAAACTAGGTGTTATTTGAGAATAGCTGGAATATTGTCCAAAGATGACTAGTAAATTAGAAGGAGGAAGTTCTCAATGCTTTTAGTCTATCTTTTCCCTTCACCTCTTCTCACTAGGGAACTGCTCTTATGTAACAGATAATGGGGGATATTTAAATGTTTGAAAAGTCAGTTGGGAGTCTGTTTTTTCCTAACATTTGAATTCCCCCCCAATGTGTGGACCTCTCTTCCTCATGCAGCTACTCACGCTCTTCAAGGCTTTACACGCTCCCTAAATACTGACTGGACCTTGGTGTAACTAGCTTTACACGCCTGACCCGGTTTCACTTGTCCCACTTAGCACAGACATCAGAAGATGATGCATTGGCGGGCGCTGGCATAGGCCCTGGAAGAGAGAGAACACCAACGTTCCATGTGCTGTCTGGTAGGCTGTATCCAAGACTGGTAGGGAGTGGAAACTACAAATGTGAACCTTGCTCCTATATCATATAAGCTAGCATGAAGGAGAGCTCAGTCACAGGACTTCAGATACAAGCCCCTACCTACAGAGAACCCTGGTTACTGCCCCAATCAATCTTATAACAGGTGCAATCCTCCACAGCACCATGGAGAGCAGATAACACGAAGGAATGGAAGTTACTGGGCACTAAGGCTTCATTTAAATTACAGGCAATGCGCCGCAAGCATCGCCGTAATGCCCGGCTGCGCACATTTCATTCCGTGTATGGTAGCTGCAACACTGCAA
The DNA here is from genome assembly GCF_028390025.1 of Pseudophryne corroboree. Lineage (NCBI taxonomy): Eukaryota > Metazoa > Chordata > Amphibia > Anura > Myobatrachidae > Pseudophryne > Pseudophryne corroboree. The sequence continues at coordinate 47,793,160 of NC_086454.1, forward strand.
GTTTTACAGAGATCCTCTATGGGGCGAGAGGAAACACCCGTAATGTTGCTGGGCACTTTGTACACCGCTGGAATGGCACATTGCATACATAATATGTAAATGCATCAGACAGCCACAGATTCTACCACTGATGTTATCCATACAGACTGGTGTGGTATGGAAGGTAGTGTCTAGGTCGACAGGTCAAAAGGTCGACATGGTTTTTTAAAATGTTTTTTTTTGTGTCGTTTTCTTCGTAGAGTGACCGGGAAGCCCAATTAGTGCACCGTGTCCCCTCGCTTCGCTCGCCATGCTTCGGGCAAGGTGCCTCGCTCCGCTACTGCTTCGCTCGGCACAGATTACCGTTCCAATCATAGTCCATATGGATTGTTAAGCATGAAAAGGTTCAAAAAGAAAAAAAAAAAAATAGTGAAAAACTCATGTCGACCCTTTGACCTGTCGACCTAGAGACCCTATCGACCTAGAAACCCTGTCGACATAGTTACTGTTGACCAATAGTGTGTTGACCTAGAGACCGGATCCCCATACAGACAAGGATCCAGATGTCCAGCCCCAATGCCCGTAGGATACACTTGACTTGTACGCTGCATACATTTATTCAATGGATCTACCCCTGAAGAGGAGCCTGAAAACATCATTCATCATGGCCACTCTCAAACTCAGCCGTCCCATGTAAACTAGTGATGCTATTATATATGTACTAGTTACCAGCCCGTCAAAACAACAGAACAACATAACCGTAATTGTCAGCGCCGGCGGCTGTGCGCGCCCTAACGTGGCAACACTTGAATTGTTCCGCCTGGCGCCATCTTGTGGTCCCTGGCGCACACAACACTTGAATTCCCCCATAGAGCTGAGGAGCAGCGTTAGCCTTTTATTATATAGGATAAGATCCCAGAAATATCTGTAGATACCGTGCGCTGTGATGTCACCGCTTCAGTGATCACTAGGGTTTATTATATGGAAAACGTGCCCTCATTACACATAGTGGAAGTCACCCCGGATATCTATAACCTGTAGAAAAGCTGATGGAAAGCAGCCTCATGCCTTTATATGGCCACAGGAATCCTCTGACTCATTTCCTTATAATATACAGCAGATAATACACTGGCCATTATACAGTCATACAGATATGTACATAGACACAGGGGAAGTAAACAAAACCTGCTGGAATACTCTGCTCTATTTTAGGGAAGGCGTTCCAGCTTATATCTAATGGGACAGTTTAACTTTATCGATTAAACTCCGTGACCGGAGATAAAGCGCCACAGAAATATCGCTGTGTTCTATTTGCGATTGACTCCGCGGGCAGACTGTATTGGCTGACATTCACACACAGGCACACAAGCACAGTGCAGCCTCCCCTACAATACATCAATTGTGCTGTCAAGTTTACTTCCACTTTAATACTCTGTAATATTCTAATCTACTGAAGGATTACCTAAACCAGCATATGACCAGAGACCCATGTCCTTTATAGGCAGTAGAGAAGATCGGATGATATGACAGTCTCTACATTACAGCTGCCCTGTATGCTTAATCTGCTTTTTAGGAACAGACTAGACAGTGTTATCAGGTAACTCCCCACCTGCCGTTCTTGCCTCATAACCGGGTATGTATTTATATAGTCGGCATGCATAGTCTCACATGATTAAATCCGAAGACCATACAGTTTAGCACAATTCCCCTTTGCAGGCTGGCAAAGATTAAGGGTTTATACGCGGGCAATAAATTGTTCAGGCCATTGCCACGCAAGCTCCGCAGCGACACAGAGCTGCCCAATATCCAATGCTGCGCTCTAACACCCGGCGACTATTATCAAGAGCTCCAGTAGTGTTTCCTAATCACAGTCATGTTTGCAGTACCACGCCGGGCAGCAGCGATGACACAGGCACGGCCGAACACTTGTGCCAAATGCTGGAGAACTGCCCGTGACCCGCATGTCTGATTCCAGAACAAAGTAATAGATGATAAAGAAGAATAGGCCTGATGACAGATGAACACTGCGACTCACTCAGCGATAATAGAGAAGTTAACCCCTACAGTATGCTTACGGCTATTTACTACGCCTGTACTACCAAAGGGTGCATTCGGAGATATGCGCAGGGAATTGGGTAAAAACACATGAAAAATAGCGTGCATTAGGCAGGTTTCACAATGCTATATAAGAAATAAAGGGACAGATGTATTAACCTGGAGAAGGAGTGAGGAAGTGATAAACCAGTGATATGTGCAAGGTGATAAACGAACCAGCCAATCAGATCCTAACTGTTAATTTACATAATAGAGCTGATTGGCTGGTGCCTTTATCACCTTGCACATATCACTGGTTTATCACTTCCTTATGCATTCTCCAGGTTAGGGGACCGAATTCTGGAAAGTTGTAGCGGGGACTGCGGTCTGCATCGCTAATTAGACTTTCGCAGATTTCTGTGAATATAGTGAGGACACACAAAGAAATAAGTGTAAAGAAGATACTGCAGTTTCAATCTGATGAAATCAAAGCTTGATAAATATAAATCCCTTGCTCACAGGCAGTGATCACCTCTCATTTGCCTCACAATTGGACAACCTACAACGCGAGATATCTCAAGTTCTGTGAATAGGATTGGCTTTTTTTCAGGCGGTAGTTTGTAATTTAGGTTTAAGAGTCATTAATGTGGGAGGCAGCTGGAGAGGAATTTCTATGCACTGACAGATAGATAAAGGGGAAAATAACAAACGTATCTGATCAGTTAAATAACTTGAAGCTGCTTTGTAAGGCTGACACTCACCAGCAGTAAGTACAGTAATTAACAGCAATTAAATAAAATGTCTGCAAATAAAAATACATCAAACAAAATGTGTGAATTATGTTCTCGATGTATCTTTAAAACATGTCCCACATCGTGCTGCATAGTACATATGTGCCAAATAACGCAATACTGACTCAGTAACCTGGACATGCTCCAAATTCATACTTATCCTACTTCAAAGATCAGCAGTTTTCACTACAAATATGTTCCATTCCCGCAGACCACCACATGTTACAAAGCGATTAACCATTCGTACTGGGAGCGACAGGGCACAGGGGGAGTGCACCTTCATAGTGACACAAGCAGGCACAGGTCTGTACATGACATGGTATGGAACCTGACACCGGGAAATCGTGAAGTGTGTCACACCCTCCGCAGGGACACTTCCACATTCCGTCCCAAACAACAATGTTCCCTTTTCCCACAAAGTACTGCTCATCAGGCTAGTTCATACGGTACAAATCCCCACTGTTCCACACACATCCGGATCCGTCACTTCGCCTCCTTATTAACGCACATATGGGATACTTCCTGCAGACAAAACACCAGATTGTGTCTGCAGAAAGAGTATTAAAAAGCAAAAAAGTAACAAGTTGACAGTGGGATAGAGTAAGAACTTGGGGTAAGCAAGTCTTAGGGTGTAGAAAGCTGGGGATATAATGGGGGGGGGGGGGGCACATCAATTCAGAGTGACATGCAAAGTGTCGCCGGAATAGTCAGGCTGAAAGCAACTGCGCAACCAACGTCTCAGCTCATTATTCCTCACACCCCATAGACGTGTACAGGTAAATAGCCAGGGACTGCCAATCACGCGCAGCCAGACATAGCTCGGATGTTCTGCGGCATATCGCTCAGGACTGACCCCAAAGAGTTTATGGACAAGTGACAATATGGATTAGGGATGTTGGGGCGACGGGTATAGTACTAGATGTGCGTGCAGTAGACAGGGGTGGCCTCTACTGTATACACAATACAGGGTGAGGGAGAGGTGGGTACCGGCGGGGGTGACTGAGGGGAGCAATGTACGACTGAGAAGGGAATTTCAAATATCCAACTATCTGTGAAATTACCAGTCAGCCCAGGATGTAAGGAATAATCAGACTGGAGATCAGACTATCGGCCTATTTATCAATTTGTGGTAAAAATGTTCTTACAGCCACAGAATCCCTGTTCTGGCAGCAGTTTCCCATTAAGATATGTCTAGAGGCGGCAGGGCTCAATGTACAGCTTTGCCAGGAAAGTCTCAGACAGCATGTACACGCGTGACTTGGCTAGGTACTGACTGGGGGAGAACATGTACACGGATGACCCGGTTAGGCACAGACTCCCGGGGAGCGTGCACACGTGTGACCCGGCTAGGCACTGACTCGGGGGAACGTGTACATGTATGACCCGGCTAGGAATGGACTCGGGAGAACATGTACATGTATGACCTGGCTAGGAATGGACTCAGGGGAACGTGTACATGTATGACCCGGCTAGGAATGGACTCGGTGGAACATCTACATGTATGACCCGGCTAGGCACTGACTCTGGGGAACGTGTACATGTATGACCTGGCTAGGAATGGACTCAGGGGAACATGTACATGTATGACCCGGCTAGGAATGGACTCAGGGGAACGTGTACATGTATGACCCGGCTAGGCACTGACTCGGGGGAACGTGTACATGTATGACCTGGCTAGGAATGGACTCGGTGGAACATCTACATGTATGACCCGGCTAGGCACTGACTCGGGGGAACGTGTACATGTATGACCTGGCTAGGAATGGACTCGGTGGAACATCTACATGTATGACCCGGCTAGGCACTGACTCGGGGGAACGTGTACATGTATGACCTGGCTAGGAAAGGACTCGGGGGAACATGTACATGTATGACCTGGCTAGGAAAGGACTCGGGGGAACATGTACATGTATGACCCGGCTAGGCACTGACTCGGGGGAACGTGTACATGTATGACCTGGCTAGGAATGGACTCGGGGGAACATGTACATGTATGACCCGGCTAGGTAATGATTGCCAGACAGGTTAATTAAATAACTGAAACTGTTACAAAATAATGAAAAAAAATATGTAAAATAAATATTTTAATCCTATTTACGCTTGGGAAAACGCTTTATAAATATTATACGGTCCAACCCCATACATTGTGCGGACAGAGGGCGGGCGGTGAGGGGTGCAGTCCCCGGTAACCGGTCACACACTGGGCGCTCCCAGGGATAGAGAGAGGTGTATGGGCACAGGAGACCCTGTATAGCGGGATACAGAGACAGGACATAGACAGGGCAAGGCCGGTATCTCACCCTGCTCCCGGCCGCGGCTCCGCTCTGGATGCTGGGGAAGAAGGCGGTGACCGCTCGCTGCTATCGGTGCTCCCACTTCCTGCCTCTGTCTCTCCCGGTGTGACGCAAAGCGGTGGGAGGGTCACGTGATCCTGCCAGGAGCGCGGTGGTCACGTGATGCTGGAATGCTGCTGGATACAATGTATCACTCTACGTTCTGTGCATGGAACCCTGAGAGCTGGGAGCGGCGCCTGTGATTGGCTGAGGAGGTCAGCAGCAGCAATGCCCACTCACCTGTGTGTGCTCCATCTAGCACAGTTGCATTGTAAGTAGCTGGTGCACTGGTGACTGCAATAATACAGGTACTATGACACCATAACGATTTGTTTTGTTTTATTGCCTGAATTTACAATCTGGGGGGAATATGAGTGGACACAATGGGAGAAGAGAGCAGAGACCACAGCTAGGAAGAGGAACTTATAACTGCTGTCAAGTTACAAACCATAGGTCTGCGCTGACACTTGATCAGTGTGTATTGTAATCATATTTTCTATATCAAGTATGCACCATAGGGCAAACAGGGATCTAAGAGTCCATGTTATCTAGGGATATGTTAAATGGCAAGCTTTGAAACTTATACAGAGAAGCTGTGTTCAATACACATTTTATTAAACAAATCCAAAATAATAATTATTATTACGTTTCTTATACAGCGCAGCATATTCCGTTGCACTTTACAACTAGAACAACAGTAATAGAACATAACTGGGTAAAACCAGACAGACATAGAGGTAGGAAGGCCCTGCTCACAAGCTTACAATCTATAGAAACTTACAACACATCTATAACAGCTATAAAAAGCTTTTGTTACTTTATCATGTTTTATTTTCTTAATGAACAGAATCACTTTGGATTCAGGGGGTAATTCCAAGTTGATCGCAGCAGGATTTTTGATAGCAATTGGGCAAAACCATGTGCACTGCAGGGGAGGCAGATATAACATGTGCAGAGAGAGTTAGATTTGGGTGGGTTATTTTGTTTCTGTGCAGGGTAAATACTGGCTGCTTTATTTTTACACTGCAAATTAGATTGCAGATTGAACACACCCCACCCAAATCTAACTCTCTCTGCACATGTTATATCTGCCTCCCCTGCAGTGCACATGGTTTTGCCCAACTGCTAAAAAAAATCCTGCTGCGATCAACTTTGAATTACCCCCTCATTCTGGAATCCTAAAACAATGGGCCTGAGTGGACTTGCTGTAATTCTAATTCCTCTGCATAATGTATCATGTGTAAAGCGACTGAGTCCTATGGGAGAAAAGCGCTATAACTAAAATTATTCTAACAAGGAACTAGTGTACCAACTGCACAGGTGTGACTCCGCACTGATAATCAGAAGACTGGCATGAAAAGAATCCCAACTCAAGAGTAAATTATAAAGTCAATTTATTATACAGCCGCAACCGGTTGCCAATAACATACGCATTGGGTACGTGTGACTGGCAGTTGGGATCCCGCCCGCCAGAATGCTGGCAGGTGGGCAAGTGCAATGAAGCCCCTTGCGGGCTCGGTGGCTCATCACAGGTTCTATTCCTACTCTATAGAGTGGCAATAGTCCCTGTTAGCCGGCATTCTGGCTGGTGGCATTGTCAGCGGTCGAGATTCCTGCATCGGTATCCTGACTGCCGGCAAATCAACTGCATCCCTAACATACAATATTACATAATTCTAGAACCAAGCTGTTGGAGGTCAAATATAATGGCAGGTAGTTATCCAATCTTACTCCCCACTATGGGAGATCGTCCGTGTTACTATACTTTACCCAGCCAGTATCCAGACTCTCCACTGCGGGAGATCATTAACCGCCAGGAGTGGCTGCAGCCGGCTTACGCCTCCATGGTCCCGGCTTATAGATAATGCCATGTGGGGTTCACCAACATTTTGACGTATTCATCCATGTTATTTGGCAGCTGGTTGCTGCTGTATAATTACTTTACTTTATTTATAGGTTGTTCTTGAGTTGGGATTCTTTCCATGCTCTGAATCACACTGGTGCAACTGATCCGGATTTGGAAGCAAAACCCCCCCCCAAAAAAACCGCAAGCAACTATGCACTTGGGCAAAACCAAGTTGCACTGAGGTGGGGCAGATGTAACATGTGCAGAGATTTAGATTTGGTTGGGGTGTGTCCATACGGAAATCTAAATTGCAGTGTAAAAATAAAGCTTTCTTAATATTTGTGGGCTACATGCAAAAGCAGCCTGTATTTAGCCTGCACAGAAAAAATATATAAATGTACTTGCACCTAGTTTGTTCCAGACACAATTTTTCTGCTTTACTTCCAAATCCGTATAAGGCCCAATATACTCTGCAATGCTTAATTATTATTATTATTTTTTTTTTAAAGGACCTCTTGGACTGCTGGACAACAGGATATGTTCTCCAAGAGAGAGCTTATTTTATACTTATGATTCAGTACTTGGGCCAGCATGGAGCAGCTGCTTGGGATGACAAAGCCACAGTCGCTTGGGTGGAACATTTCTGGAAGTGACATAATGCCATTCTCTGAGGCGCCACTGCTTTAGCATGCCTCTTATATCCTTGGTGCACCTTCCTATATGGAGGACACTTTTACTTGTATCTACTACACTAGCAGTCATACTCCATGTCAGTTGCCATCTGGACGGGTTGAACTCCCCCTAGTACTCTCCGCTGTCAACTGGGGATATTGGGGCAAATGTATTAACCTGGAGGAGGTGATAAAGCAGTGATAAGTGCAAGGTGATAAACGCACCAGCCAATCAGCTCCAATATGTAAACTGACAGAAGCTGACTGGCTGGTGCGTTTATCACCTTGCAGTTATCACTGCTTTATCACTTATGCCGTCTCCAGGTTAATACATCTTGCCCATTGTTTTTATTGTTTCTTTATCTCTTGGGTAAATGGAGACTGCGACCAGATGACCTTGTTCCGCCAGGCGATCACAGGTTTCAGTCACTGATGGTGGTTACTCGGGCTTGAATAACCTGAGTGGGCTTACTTCACCATTCCCTCTCACCGTCAGTAACCCCGTTACGGACTCCTCTCACTGCATAGTGGGCGAGTAACTTGCTGCTGCCAAACCAGGAACCACTTGCTCAACCCAGACTTCAATACTGGCACCAGGAACCACTTCTCCCAGGCTTCTACCACAGGCACCTGGAACCGCCTACATCTGGGTATGTGCGGACTTGCTGCTGTGCTGGCTAGTACTGCCAAATTCCCACTAGTCTCTCACTATGGACCAGTCTGCACTAGGTAACTGGCAGAGGGTTTCAGTTTGGAGGCACAGGACTCAATCCAAAATACATAGAGAATGGAAAAGTGTTTTGCACTATTCTGGTGGTCACAGGATACAGCAGATGTAGACATCTCACGACAAGATGTTTATTGCTCAAATGTCTTGAAAAAGATAGGTCCTCTGGCTAAAGGTGCTTGGGACAATTCACAGCATACAAGTACAGTCATCTCTGATGCTTAGGGGGAAACACACATTCAAGGCTCACATGCTCTCTTTTTTATCAGTTTCTAACATGCAATACCACAGGGGGTAAGTCTACTCATCAAGCTAAGTGCATGTGCTGTGCATGGGCACACATTTAACATTGTCCATAATGGGACGGTAACCACCTGGACATGTAATCAACACCCCAGGTGTCAGCAAGTCTCGAGTGAGAAATGCTTCCCTCCAGGACCTTACTTCCAGAATTGTCCTGGGTGAATTTGGGCTTTAGAAACAGGCTTCATTGGTGTCTAACAGAAAAGGTTTTGGCAGATTAACCCTTCATGATGTGGTTCTTTGATATCAGGATCTTACTGTTGCAGTTATTGAGACTGTGCTGATTAATAAACTCCAGAAAAAGCAGGGTGCTTATAGGGGGGAGAATTCCTTGTCCGTCTCCCCCCCCCCCCCCCCCCCCCCCCCCTTCCCAATACTGTGCCTCATATTAGTAAACTAGTAAACATAAATCATGGTCTGTATATCCCTACAGCCTTGGGCTATCACCTGAAATGGAACGAACAAAAGCCTCCTTCCCCCGTGGTCCATCTCACAGGAACACTTAATGTTTATAGACAAGGATTTCCAAAAAGAATGTAAACTGTATTTATGTTTGGCCCGATAGCACAAGTGTCTCAACATGAAATTTAACTGGTATGTCAGGCCTGGCCTATGCCAGGTAACTTTGATTCACCATGTCCCACCCCTAGCTATGTCCACACTGTATGTACTTACCCCCTTCCTACAGCAAGTCTGGCCCATTGCTCGTTGCAGAGGGAGCTGTTAGCGGATTATTATATAGATAATTCTTATATCCAGGATGACCATAAAGTATATTTAAATGAAAGAGCTTGCAATCTTATTTTTTTTTTTTTTTTTTAAAGAATGAAAAAACCTTGCTGTTCATAGCTGCACGATTCCAGGTGTCTCCACAGCAATTACACCGTCATGTTAGGTTAGACCACAGGTTCTCAAACTCGGTCCTCAGGACCCCACACGGTTCATGTTTTACAGGTCACCTGTAGATTTTTAAAATGTGACAGCTGGTGATACACAGTGCAGCTGCCGGGTGACATGGAAAACGTGAACAGTGTGGGGTCCTGAGGACCGAGTTTGAGAACCACTGGGTTAGACTAATGGGCCCTACACAGATACTGATCCACCGCCGAGCTGCCCGATGGCGGGGGGGCAGTGACGGGGGCAGTGAAGTTTCTTCACTCCCCCCGTCACCCGGCTCCATAGAAGTGCAGGCAAATATGGATGAGATCGTCCATATTGGCCTGCATGCACAGGCGACGGGGCACCAGCGATGAACGAGCGCGGGGCCGCACATCATTCATCGCTGGTGCCGCCATAGATATGAACGGTATCTCGTTCATATCTTTCACTAAAATCGCACAGTGTGTAGGGCCAATTAGCCATTATAATCAGGGACTAGCTGTGGTCCATCAGCTTCTTTCAAACAACTGGCTATCATTACCATTCTGTGATTCGTCAAAGATGTTGTGGTAGTGACTTATCTCTGCTGCAGCCATACATCCGCAGTAGTGCCCCTGCTCTCTGTATTATAAAGTGCGCCCACTTCTTTAAAGTGCCAACAATATGGTGAGATCCATTATGTGATATTTTTTTTTTTTCCCCCAAACAGTGTATAAATTAAGGATGAGTTTCACACTCTTCATTTTATTGGCAGTGGAAAATGCTTCAGTATTTTATTGAAAGAAAGCAATAAATAATACTGTGATAAAAATAGTCCAAAAGTACATCGACTGTACATATATTGTTACATAATCAGCAAGTACACAAAACAGGATTAGAAAACAAAAAAAAAAAAAACTGTAACAAGGAATCCAAATTTATACATGAAAAAAGTAAAAGTTTAAACAATAACAGACAGTATATATAACGTCAACTGCAATAAATAATACATCATTATTTGAAACAGAACTGATTTGTAGCAATTCTTTTTTTTTTTTTGCCAACATAATGTTCAAGACAAAAAAAAAAAATAATAATAAAATCAACAGGATTATGCATTACACATGTCCTGATCACTTCCTTCGGGTACAAACACAACATGGAGTAAGAGGAAAATACAGAAAAAGAAAAAAGAAGACAAAGAAGATAAGGCCTTTCGTATAAAACAGGCTGCGCAGCGGCAACCTAGGTCACCTGTCTGTCTGGAGAGTTGTGATTGGTCCTTACTGATTTCCCTGAACTACTGCAAAGGCCAGCGTCATATTGTTCAATGTCCTGGGAGCCAAGCAGGAGAGGTCAGGAAACACTTTACAAAATGAATATCCCCCTTGATTTTTTTTTTAGAAAATGCTGTTTATGGCTTTTCTAAATTGTTTTAAATATAACGACATAAAAATGTAAAGTTATAACAGGTCACCAAGCCCCCGACAAACGAAACATAGTTAAACGCCCTCATAATTTCCAAGTACAACCAGGTTATTAAAGAACAACCTTGGCTTAGATTCCGTAATTGCATTCTAAGGATTGCTGAATCCTGGGCGCGCTTGTAATGTTGCACCAGTTAACACCTGTGACAAAATGCACTTTCATGATGTTCTAAGACTGTACAAACACAATAAAAACAACTTTTTTTTCTCTCCTCTCAGGTTCATTATGAAAAATACCCATAAATTACAATACTAGAATCATTTACAAAGCCCCCTGGGTGATCGTCGGGGACTTGAGCAGAGTTACAGTACATTCAATAGAGGGGAGGGAAAAAACAAAAAAAAAACAAAAAAACAGCGACTTACAAATAGAAGGAGGAGCAAGGATACAAAAGGACTGAATACACATGAAAATGAGCTACGTAGAAGTTTTCCACAGAGGTGAACAGAAATATAACAAACGGTAAAATTCTAAAATATTTGTTCTATCTATAATTTTACTCATTATTTAAAAACTCTGTATTAAAATATCTCAAAGTGTCTGAACAGCTTGTTTCGTACGAAGGAAAACTCGGCCAGGTCTGGAAATGTGGAATCAAGGTGGATTCAACTATTGCATATTCATCTGTAGAAGTAATGTGGATAGACTGTAAGAGAGGAAACCACATACAATTAGGACGGTGCACATACATTTGTAAATGTTAGTAGCTATTTTAATATAAAGGCACTTGAACTGCTTTAGATTTGATGCTTTAAGGAAATGCTGAAAACATGACATGCTAGACGTTATTTCTACATGAATTAAAATAAAACAACAACAAACTATCCATTAATCTTAATTAATGAGTACCCCTCATCTTACCTTGCATGGAAAATGGACTTTTTATTAATACTTGCTATAACATAGATGTGAAATAGCAGGGATGGATCATCACTATTGCCAATAGGATGTAATGTACACAATTAATAAGAAATCATGTACGGTTGGAACACAGCCTTATGTCCGATGCAGAGTGCAACCGTTAACATCTGCAATTAATGATATCTTAGGGGGCTAGCATTGAAGACAGACCTATTTTGGTCAGTTTCAAGTCGAACAAGCCCTACACGGCATTAAAAGTCTGGGAACCCTGTGTCGACATTAAAAACAAATCTCAAAAAGCAGGAATATCCCTTGCACATCCCTTATTATTATCGGTTATACTTTTAGGTAGAATGGGCCTTATAAACCAGAGAAACACCCAATTATTACCCGCCATGCATGTAAATGCAGTTGGCACATTACAAATACAGGCCGGTTTCTGCAGCCACCTCCCAAATGCATTTACAGGACCCTGTGTGATCCTATTTCCCAGCATAAACACCAAAGAACTGAATTTGCCCAGATGCTGCCAAATAAGAGGAGACTTGTGGCTAGCTCTCGGGGCGACAGGACGAGTCGGTATAGGGACAACACTGCCGACACTGGAAGCCTGAAAGAACCTTTTTTTTAATATGTGAATTGTAAAAAGGAGTCCCTAGATTTGTTAAGTTACAGGGTGAGCACTTACCAACAAGACAGCGTTAGCAGGAGTATGTCCTAATTGTAGCTGAATCCAGTCTTTGTATTCCAGACACATTGCCTATCAATGACCACAAGAGACATGCAAATCACGACATGCAGTTAGTGTTAATTTATCTTGCACAAGAAACGCACACATGACGCAGACGCTCAGTATTAGCACCAAAACATACAGACACACTGCACAGCGTAAACCTTTCAGTACGTTTTTAGGCGCAAGCGATGTGAGTATCTCACAAGGCAAATGTAACACGATGAAGACTGAAACCACTGGCTCACTCGGTGTCAGACAGATGCATTTATTTACAGGTGTAAACACGCGTGTTCATTTATCACTTATCCTGAAATCGCCTAGGCAGAGATGCGGCCAGTGGCTTTGATTTCCATATTATCTATAAATCTGTAAAGAGTGCTCACAATTTTTTTTAGTACACATCCAGTTGTGCACTAATGTACAGAACACACAAGCAGGTCTGTACTCGCACACAGATGGTTACTGGTGGCCTACTACTATAAATAAAGAGGATCCATAAGATTATTTTTTTATTTATTTTACTATCCTGGTAATTGGGGATGGAACATTCGCTTCTATTCACCGTTTCTCTCTCCAGACAGCAGAATGGTAAAGGTGTGAATGAGAGACTGCTCTGACAGCTCCGCTGGCCTATTCAGACTGTACTGCCAGACCACATTCCTCTATACCCCCACAGCATTACCTCTCTGTACCCTGGTGGTACAGTGTAGGGCTCTGAACAGTCCGGGTTCTGAAATGACTGTAAAGTGTTAGAGTTTTAAAGTGCCAGCTCCCAGTTACTGCCTACTATTTCCCCACTGTAACTGCGCTCCAGTGTCCCCTAGTGGATGAAGGAGAAAGCAGTATTAGGTGCAAGGTGATAACGCAACAGCCAATCAGCTCCAATATGTAAATGTACAGTTAGGAGCTGATTGGCTGGTGGGTTATCACCTTGCACTTGTCACTGCTTTATCACTTCTCCAGGCTTAAAACATCTGCCCCAATGACCCTTGTGGCGCTGAATCTGTATGGAGTCTCCATAAACAAAATATAACTGGGAATAATAGCTTGCAATTAGGAAAAGGTGAACCTCCTAGAATAAATCAAGGTATTAGCCACAAAAAATATGTATAACTATATATATAACACACGTGGAGTGATTTTATTACACATTAATAAATCAAATAATAAAATCATGAAAACTGATCTATAAAAAAAAATAAAAAAAATGGGGGCATGCCACTGGTTCCTAAATACGGTCCCTCAAAGCACCCCAACAGTCCAGGTTTTGAAGGATATCCATGCTTAGGCACAGGTGACTTAATTAGTACTTCAATCAGTTTGATACCATCTGTGCACAAGCAGGGATATTCCTAAAACCTGAACAGTTGGGGTGCCTTGAGAACCGCGTTTGGGAACCACTGGGCTATGCACATATATGAAAAAAAGAATGTCAAAAAACCCCACACCAATGGTGCTTAAGTACATCCTTAGTTAATTAATGTTACTGGCTTCCGGGTGGTGTCCTCATCCAGACTTAATACAGAGCTCTGTAGAGAAAGGACATTACTGTCCGATTATCGGTTGCAGGCATGGTGGTCCGGGATTGGGATCAGTGGGATCCGGGATTTTGGCCAAAAATTGTCTGGGATTCAGTCCCCGGGATTAGGGCTTCCAATCCCGGGGATTTCGGGATTAGGAAGCCCCTTTGTTTTTGCAATGCCAGGGCAGCATTGAGCGTCCTTGGGAGGCTCAACGCTGCCCGGCTCCCCCTGCTCACCTCCCCATGACCCGGCTGGGCAGCGTGACCTGAAGTCAGAGGTCACGCTACGTAGCTAGCCACCCTCCACTCGCACCTCAGCGCCTGCACTGGGCCGCAGCCCACACCTCACTTCCTCTCCACAGATGGGCCCAAACCTTCCGCCCGATGGGATGAGGGTAAATTATGCAGACTGGCCAGGGGGGAAGGGGGGTTTTGGACGCCAACATAGGACAAAAGGAACCAATCCCGGGATTGATCATTTTTCAATCCCGATTCCCGGGACTGAAAAAAAAATGCCCCAGGATTGGCCACCCTAGTTGCAGGATTCAACCATGGAGACCAGACCAACTGCAAAATGTCTTTTAGGAACTCTGGAACCCAGAAACATTGTCTCATCAAACTGCTCGCCCCTCAGCGGCTTATTAACTGTCTGTAATAAGTATGGATACTGCCTATAACACAATATGGTGAATTAACGGCCTTCTGCCTATTATTCATCTGAATACAGATTGCTCTGCAAGCTGCAATGAAACTAAGTAACGAATAATGTGTACATACCATTGGTGTTTCCTGGCGATATTATATTTTATATATGTGATCACCATATATTTTTTTTTATATTTTCTAAATCTATATTTGTTCATGATTTGTTTGTTTTTTTGTAAGAAATGTACATTGATGTGTAAAGCACTCCACGTGTGTATTCTTTACATACAGCTATGTTATTTTGTCAGTTCTTTTTGGAAATAAGTGCAGTCAATACTGTTACGGTTACTATTCCAATATATGAATTCTTGTATTATTTATCAACTATGAGGTTAAGACGCTCTGCAATGGAAACCGAGCATGTTAGAGAAATAAAGTCAGTCTTTCCTGAGTACACATGCACCAACAGCGCACACTGATCATGCCCGGACATCACAAGGGGGAGGGGGAACGGCTCCTACCATCCATCTGCATTTTCTTTGGCTGCATAGAAGGTGAAGACATTGAGGAGTTGACTCTGAAGTTGGCGGGTAGCGTCTCTGCGGAGCCGGCACTCAGTCCTCGCACATCCTTTGGTCGGAATTTCTTTCTCCACGATGGGGCCCGTCTAAAGTTTTTATCGTCATCCTAAAACAGAGAGAGAGAGAGAGAGAGAGAGAGAGAATGTCAGAGAAGAGCAGACCTTTGCCTGGTGACGGTAAAACCACAGCAACTGGCCGGCAAAGCATGCTGGTTATTATGGTTCTACAGGCTCAAAAATGTGTGCTGAAACGTATTTCTCACAGTCATAATACAAAAAAGGCAAACGTACATCATCAAATCTTCTGTCTGTTCCTCTTATAAGAAGGTTGTTGAATTCCCGCTCCAACATTGCACGTGCCTGAAAGGACAGACGGAAGATAATGAAATTGCCTGGTTCCGTGTAACTAGTCCCCCTGTCCGGTGCTGGGGATCCCAGTTACCTGTGTATTCTGAGTGGGAATCTGTAGCAGCAGGGCCAGAGTGTTGTGGTCAAAAGTCTCATCTAAGGCAATCAGAGCACCGTGAACACCACTTTCAAGAAGATTATTTGCATATTCTTTAAGCCCAATGGATAATATCCAGTGGATAACTCGGTCATTACTCCATACAATAGCATCTGGGAAAGAAGATAGGAGGTAATAAGACTGAGTGTGCAGGAGACAGAAGCTAGCACTGGTCAGGTGTAATATAATGATAAAGGAAGAGGAGACAGTCCTGGTCCAACACTTCTGGATTTAAAAAACAAAAAAATAAGATTTTAAACCTACCGGTAAATCATTTTCTCCTAGTCCGTAGAGGATGCTGGGGACTCCGTAAGGACCATGGGGTATAGACGGGCTCCGCAGGAGACATGGGCACTTTAAGACCTTTAATGGGCGTGAACTGGCTCCTCCCTCTATGCCCCTCCTCCAGACTCCAGTTATAGGAACTGTGCCCAGAGGAGACGGACATTTCGAGGAAAAGGATTTTGTTAATCAAGGGTGAGACACATACCAGCTCACACCACAAACACACCGTACAACATGGTATATAAGTAAACCAGTTAACAGTATGAAACAACCACAGAAAACAGCAACAGCCTGATTTCAACAGTAACACAACCTGTGTGTAATCTTATCAATAACTATGTACAATTATTGCAGACTTCAGTCCGTACTGGGACGGGCGCCCAGCATCATCTACGGACTAGGAGAAAGAGATTTACCGGTAGGTTTAAAATCTTATTTTCTCTTACGTCCTAGAGGATGCTGGGGACTCCGTAAGGACCATGGGGTTTATACCAAAGCTCCAGACTGGGCGGGAGAGTGCGGATGACTCTGCAGCACCGACTGAGCAAACATGAGGTCCTCATCAGCCAGGGTATCAAACTTGTAGAATTTAGCAAAAGTGTTTGAACCCGACCAAGTAGCCGCTCGGCAAAGCTGTAGCGCCGAGACACCACGGGCAGCCGCCCAAGAAGAACCCACCTTCTTAGTGGAATGGGCCTTTACCGATTTTGGTAACGGCAATCCAGCCGTAGAATGAGCCTGCTGAATCGTGTTACAGATCCAGCGTGCAATAGTCTGCTTGGAAGCAGGCGCGCCAATCTTGTTGGCCACATACAGGACAAACAGTGCCTCTGTTTTCCTAATACGAGCCGTTCTGGCTACATAGATTTTTAAAGCCCTGACCACATCAATGGACTTGGAATCCTCCAAGACATCCGTAACCACCGGCACCACAATAGGCTGGTTCATGTGAAACGACGAAACCACCTTGGGTAGAAATTGAGGACGAGTTCTCAATTCCGCTCTATCTACATGGAAAATCAGATAGGGGCTCTTGTGAGACAAAGCCACCAATTCTGACACCCGCCTTGCCAAAGCCAATAACATGACCACTTTCCAAGTGAGAAATTTCAAGTCAACAGTTTGAAGAGGTTCAAACCAATGTGATTTAAGGAACTGTAAAACCACGTTAAGGTCCCACGGTGCCACTGGGGCACAAAAGGAGGTTGGATGTGTAGTACTCCCTTCACAAAAGTCTGCACTTCTGGAAGAGAAGCCAATTCCTTCTGAAAGAATATTGATAAGGCCGAAATCTGCACCTCAATGGAGCCTAACTTCAGGCCCATATCCACTCCTGTCTGTAGAAAATGGAGAAAACGACCCAGCTGGAAATCCTCCGTAGGAGCTTTCTTGGATTCACACCAAGACACATACTTCCTCCAGATACGGTGATAGTGCTTCGCCGTTACCTCCTTCCTAGCTTTAAGTAGAGTAGGGATGACTTCCCCTGGAATACCTTTCCTAGCTAGGATCTGGTGTTCAACCGCCATGCCGTCAAACGTAATCGCGGTAAGTCCTGGAACACACACGGCCCCTGTTGTAACAGGTCCTCTCTGAGAGGAAGAGGCCAAGGATCTTCCGTGAGCATTTCCTGAAGATCTGGATACCAGGCCCTTCGAGGCCAATCTGGAACAATGGGTATCGTTTGAACTTTTGTTCTTCTTATGATTCTCAATATTTTTGAGATGAGTGGAAGCGGAGGGAACACATACACCGCCTGATACACCCATGGTGTTACCAGCGCGTCCACCGCTATCGCCTGGGGGTCCCTTGACCTTGAACAATACGTCCAAAGCTTCTTGTTGAGGCGTGACGCCATCATGTCTATTTGAGGGAGTCCCCAGCAACTCGTCACTTCTGCAAAGACCTCTTAATGAAGTCCCCACTCTCCTGGATGGAGATTGTGTCTGCTGAGGAAGTCTGCTTCCCAGTTGTCCACTCCCGGAATGAATACTGCTGACAGGGCGCTCACGTGATTTTCCGCCCAGCGAAGAATCCTGGTGGCCTCTGCCATTGCTGCTCTGCTCCTTGTTCCGCCTTGTCGGTTTACAGGCGCCACAGCTGTGACGTTGTCTGACTGGATCAGAACCGGTAGGTTGCGAAGAAGGTGCTCCGCCTGCCTCAGGCCGTTGTACATGGTCCTTAATTCCAGCACATTTATGTGCAGACAAGCCTCCTGGCTTGACCATATTCCCTGAAAATGTATTCCCTGTGTGACCGCTCCCCATCCTCTGAGGCTCGCGCCCGTGGTCACGAGAACCCAATCCTGAATTCCGAACCTGCGACCCTCTAGAAGGTGAGCCCCCTGGAGCCACCACAGGAGAGAGATCCTGGCCCTGGGGGACAGGCATATCAACCGATGCATTTGGAGATGGGACCCTGACCACTTGTTCAGTAGGTCCCACTGAAAAGCTCTTGCATGAAACCTGCCAAACGGAAAGGCCTCTTAGGCCACCACCATCTTTCTCAACACTCGAGTGCATTGATGAATCAATACTCTTTTTGGTTTTAGCAGAGCCTTGACCATGTTCTGGATTTCCTGAGCTTTTTTCCACTGGAAGAAAAACCGTCTGCTTTTCTGTATCCAGAATCATGCCCAAGAACGACAGCCGAGTTGTCGGAACCAACTGCGACTTTTGCAAATTTAGAAGCCAGCCGTGTTGTCGTAGCACCTTCAGAGAGAGCTCCACATTTTTCAGTAACTGTTCTCTTGATCTCACTTTTATCAGGAGATCGTCCAAGTACGGGATAATTGTGACACCCTGCTTGCGCAGGAGCACCATCATTTCTGCCATTACCTTGGTGAAAATTCTCGGGGCCGTGGAAAGCCCAAACGGCAACGTCTGAAATTAGCAATGACAATCCTGCACAGCGAATCTCAGGAATTCCTGATGAGGAGGGTATATGGGGACATGAAGGCATGCATCCTTTATGTCCAGTGAGACCATAAATTCTCCCCCCCCCCCCCCGTCCAGACTGGAGATCACCGCTCGGAGAGATTCCATCTTGAATTTGAATCTCCTCAAATACAGGTTTAGGGATTTTAGGTTTAGAATCGGTCTGACCGAGCCGTCCGGCTTCGGGACCGCGGATAGAGTTGAATAAAACCCCTTCCCCTGTTGTAACCGGGGAACCAGGATAATCACTTGCTGTTGACACAGCTTTTGTATTGCCGCTGCAACTATTGTTCTCTCTGGGAGAGAAGCTGGTTAGGCCGATTTGAAAAATCGGTGTGGAGGCACGTCTTCGAACTTCAGCTTGTACCCTTGGGTCACAATTCCTAGCACCCTAGGATCCAGGTCCGACTGAACCCAGACCTGGCTGAAGAGCCGAAGACGTGCCCCCACCGGTGCGGACTCCCGCAGGGGAGCCCCAGCGTCATGCGGTGGATTTGGCAGAAGCCGGAGAGGACTTTTGCTCCTGGGAACTAGCCGTAGCTGGTGTTCTTTTCCCTCTTCCTCTGGCGAGGAAAGATGATCCACGCCCCTTTCTGAATTTATAAGACCGAAAGGACTGCATCTGGTACGGAGGCGTTTTCTTTTGCTGTGGGGGAACAAAAGGCAAAAAAGAAGACTTACCTGCGGCAGCTGTGGAAACCAGGTCCGCGAGGCCCTCCCCAAACAACACTTCACCTTTGTAAGGCAAAGCCTCCATAAGTCTCTTGGAGTCAGCATCACCAGTCCATTGACGGGTCCACAGCGACCTCCTAGCTGAAATTGCCATTGCATTGGCCCTTGATCCTAAGAGGCCAATATCCCTTGCAGCCTCCCTTAGGTATAACGCTGCGTCTTTTATGTGACCCAAAGTTAACAGAACAGTATCCCTGTCGAGGGTGTCCATGTCAGATGATAAGTTATCTGCCCAAGCTGCAATAGCGCTACTCACCCATGCCGACGCAACTGCTGGTCTGAGGAGGGCTCCCGTAGTCGCATAAATTGATTTTAAAGTGGTTTCCTGCTTGCGGTCCGCAGGATCCTTTAGTGTCGCCGTGTCCGGGGACGGTAGGGCCACTTTTTTGGATAACCGTGTCAAGGCTTTATCCACCGAGGGAGAGGATTCCCACCGTAACCTGTCCTGTGAGGGGAAAGGATACGCCATAATAATTCTCTTGGGAACCTGCAGCCTCTTGTCTGGATTTTCCCAAGCCTTTTCAAATAGAGCGTTCAGTTCATGAGATGGGGGAAACGTTACCTCACGTTTCTTCTCTTTAAACATACAGACCCTTGTGTCAGGGACAGAAGGGTCCTCTGTGATATGTAATACATCCCTTATTGCTACAATCATGTACTGAATACTCTTGACCACCCGTGGGTGTAATCTCGCCTCATCATAGTCGACACTGGAGTCGGAATCCGTGTCGGTATCAGTGTCTGCTATCTGGGTAAAGGGACGTTTCTGTGACCCTGATGGGTTCTGAGACACAGCAATATCCATGGATTGACTCCATGGTTGGTTCTGAGACTCAGCTCTGTCCAATCTTTTATGCAATAAAGCCACACTTGCATTCAAAACATTCCACATGTCTACCCAATCAGCAGTCGGCGGTGCCGACGCAGTCACTATCACATTTTGCTCCTCTTCCTCTCTCGAATAGCCTTCCGCCTCAGACATGTCGACACACACGTACTGACACCCCCACACACACTGAATTATAGGGGACAGACCCACAAGGAGGTCCTTTGGAGAGACAGAGAGGAAGTTTGCCAGCTCACACCCAACGCCATGCAATGCAGTGTATAATATAGCTTGCCAGTCGTTTTTATGAGGTAATCTTTGCTGCCCAGGGCGCCCCCCCTGCGCCCTGCACCCTTGCAGTCCCTCGTGTGTGTGCGGGAGCAAAGGCGCGCAGCGCAACCGCTGCACGGTACCTTCCGAAGCTCTGAAGTCTTCTGCCGCCTGTGAAGTCTTCCTTCTTCCTATACTCACCCGGCTTCTATCTTCCGGCTCTGTGAGGAGGACTGCGGCGCGGATCCGGGAACGAACAGCTAGGCGACACCAGTGTTCAGACCCTCTGGAGCTAATGGTGTCCAGTAGCCTAAGAAGCAGAGCCCATCAGTCCAGGAAAGTAGGTCTGCTTCTCTCCCCTCAGTCCCACGAAGCAGGGAGTCTGTTGCCAGCAGTGCTCCCTTAACATAAAAAACCTAACAAAGTCTATTTTCTAGAGAAACTCGGTAGAGCTCCCCTAGTCTGTGACCAGTCTCCTCTGGGCACAAAATCTAACTGGAGTCTGGAGGAGGGGCATAGAAGGAGGAGCCAGTTCACGCCCATTAAAGGTCTTAAAGTGCCCATGTCTCATGCGGAGCCCCTCTATACCCCATGGTCCTTACGGAGTCCCCAGCATCCTCTAGGACGTAAGGCAGATGTAACATGTGCAGAGAGAGTTAGATTTGGGTGGGGTGTTTTCAAACTGAAATCTAAATTGCAGTGTAAAGATAAAGCAGCCAGTATTTACCCTGCACAGAAACATAACCCACCCAAACCTAACTCTCTCTGCACATGTTACATCTGCCCCACCTGCAGTGCAACATGGCTTTGCCCATTAGTGTGTTTTTTTGGTTTGCTAACAAACCTGAATAACCCCTTAGTCAGCAAGGGCTAAATGTAATAACCCCCGAGTTGCCAGAGGTGCGGGACTTTGTGCGAGTCTACCCGTTTTTTTAAAGTAACAATCATTTAGGCCAAACCAACCTGGTTTATGCCACCACGCATCATTTCCCACCGCAGGACTGCAAGCTACAGTAAATCATATATGGTTTGAATGGAAAATGTTGCCATACTGACACAGGAACATTTTTTGCAGAAGCACCATATTGCTCAGTTACAATATACACCCTATATCCCCCATTAAATTAAAAAGTTATTATAGTCATTCCCAGTAAACCGCTACCAAAAGATTTCAGTGCCTTAGTGATGACGAATGGTCAACAGTATCTTAATAGAGGTCTGGTCCTAGTAAATGAATAGGCTGCAATGTAATGACTTCTGAATAAAGCCAGAAAGTCGCTGCTGACTGTAGGAGACAGGTGAACAGCACAGGCTGACATTTGTCCATTCAGTGATACATATACCAGTCTGATTCTATTCAGGAGTAAGAGGCCAGCAATAGACTCAGTATTACAGACGGTAGATACTCAGTGGGTACCCCCTTTACCTTTAATCTCATTCTGACTTTCATCCCTCTTCCTCTCCAGATCTTTCCGGTCGTAGTTCAGCCTCCGTAAGCACATGATGCCACACTGGAAACTGTTCCTGATTGGAAAAAGGAAGCATCCTTGATTATTAATACTTTATAAGCCCAATACTTTTCTGTTACACCCCTCCAAGACACCATGTAATATGGTGCGAGAAGTGGAACGTGCGGGACTTTGTGCGAGAATGCTCATATTTTTAAAGTGGCAATAAATGCCGCTTTAAAAATATGGGCAATCTCGCACAAACTCCCATAATTACTCTGTGTGTCTTTTTTTAAGACCCGTCACTTCAATTGTACCTGTGGAAACTGTCCACCATTTTTAGCTGCCCACGGAGGTCCTTTTTCGTCAAATGATCAAGCATTCTGGCATCAACAAGGCACTCCATGAAGTAACTGCGGTACTGCGGCAGACCTAAGCTGGGCAGCCACTCATTGCCAATCCACTCGTGGTTCATGTCGCCATATGCTAAGGTCTAAGAGAAAGAGTACAGACTTGGTTTAACATTTGGAGTGATCGCTAGTAAGAATTTCCCTCACCTTGATTTGCTCCTTACGGTTCATTATCTGTGTACAGTATTGGCCAGAAAGAAGATGAAATAATACAGCAGCTTTAGGTGGATTGATGGCATTGAACAGACTACGGACAGCAGCAGAAGACAATTCCTACATGACAGGAACAATTCCTTACACAAATGAACTTGTGGGTCAGGATGGGTCTATGGGGGTCATTCCAAGTTGATCGCTCGCTAGCAGTTTTTAGCAGCCGTGCAAACGCTATGCCGCCGCCCACTGGGAGTGTATTTTAGCTTAGCAGAAGTGCGAACGAAAGGATTGCACAGCGGCTACAAAATAATTTTGTGCAGTTTCAGAGTAGCTATAGACCTACTCAGCGCTTGCGATCACTTCACTGTTCAGTTCCTGTTTTGACGTCCCGAACACGCCCTGCGTTCTCCCAGCCACGCCTGCGTTTTTCATGGCACGCCTGCGTTTTTCCGAACACTCCCTGAAAACGGTCAGTTGACACCAAGAAACGCCCTCTACCTGTCAATCACTCTGCGGCCAGCAGTGCGACTGAAAAGCTTCGCTAGACCTTGTGTTAAAATACATCGGCCGTTGTGAAAGTACGTCGCACGTGCGCATTGCGCCGCATGCGCAGAAGTGCCGTTTTGTTACATCATCGTTGCGAAGCGAACATTTTCTGCTAGCGATCAACTCGGAATGACCCCCAATGTCTAGAAGAACCATCTAACTGTATGGATAAGAAGCCAATGTCCTGCCAAAGGTCTGCGTACGCTACAGGCCATATAACGGGATAAAATAAAATCATTTAAACAAAATGCCTCAGAGGACTATGTAAAATGTAAATGTAGGGGACAGCCTATAGTCAGACCATGGACACTTTGAAATGAGAGATAAGCAACAAAGAAGTGAAACTGGGTGAAAGTGACGGCCGAAGTCTGTGCGCTATTTAATAACTATCACACTGTGCTAAATGAAAAGGTGCATTAGTGAAAATGCTCAAACCTGAGCCCAGCTCCCCTCCTCATCGTCCTGGTGTTAGGTGAGTTAGGAAAGCAAGAGAACATACAACGTTAGTTAGCACGGTTAGGGTGAGCAAAGTGCACAGCACTCCATGCAGAACACCGCCCGCAACGCACATGCAATTCAGAAATACAGAGAAACACCAGGAACCCCTAACGCTGGATCGGCAGAGGGTCGCTGCTCAATTAATGAACTTCTGCAATTTAATTTTAAGATTATCAATTTTTTTTTAAAATGTATAAAAATGCCACTGGAAAATATAAGTCCGGTCTGGGAACTTTGGTACTCTCCAGCTACGGTGTAACGGCAGCTGTCAGCACTCTCTGCCAAGCATTCCGAACATGGCCCTTTAACAGCAGCTCGAGAAACCCTTCCAGCCTGCGGGTGCTTAGGATCAAAGGTTCACGGGTTTCTAGTAATTTCTCAGATTAACCACTTAAGTGCTGTGCAGGGGATAACTGGTGTGCAGTGCCCGCTCGCCTGCACTGAAGAGGTTAAACGAAAAAACAAAAACAAAAAAAAAACGAGAACACTCTAAACCGAAAACAGTAAAGCCTACAATCTAAACAAGAAAAATTCGAGCTTCTACAAAACCACTCGTTATAAGACTACACAGGAAAGTTTGAGAGGCATCTGTGGGAGATGCTACAATAGTACAAGCAGTGGTGCTAAAAACTAACCGTTTGTGGAGAGGCTGTAAGAGTTTCCATTTCTTCATGTGTAACCCAGACATTTCCCGTGGACTAATACAAGCACATCCAGTGAGAGGGAAGCAGTAACAGAGAGGGAAGGTGGCACAATATATAAGCAATAGGTACACGGTGGAGGAGGAAATAGCAAACTCTAAAAGTGTCTAAGGCATTTACGGTTAACCAGGCTAAGGTCTACACAGGAGAATAGCTGGAAACATGACCCCCTCTGAGTCTGACAAAGAGGGAACATTACCCACCTCTATAACTTTGTATCTACCCTGCTCATGAATTAGCTGATGTGCTAATGTTAATCTGATTAGAAATTATTTAGATATTACATATAAAAGGGTTTTACCTAAATGGATTTAACTAGGAATTCTGGGGGGTGGAACAGGTAACACCCCCTCTATACATAAATAAATAAAATAAATCCAAAAGTATAAAGGCTCTTCATCTGGATGGTTGTAATTAAATCCCATATCTGCAATGGGAACATTATTACACACATAAAAAGTAATGTGTTCAGACGCGTTTCACAGACACAGACGCGTTTCACTGACACTGGTTAAATTGGTTAATGCACGCTAAGGCATCCGAATAGAGTCCTAAAATGTTTTAAAACGGTGTTAAGCCATTCATTCTATTTTCTAATGCGGTTTTCAGATGCTAGAAAGTGGATGAAAAAAAGGCCGTAACAAGGGACGCGTGTGAACAAGCCCAAAAAAGGGATGACTTCATAAATGTAAATTTATTCTCAACTTTTTACTGCATCACTTCTTTATCTGAGTGAAGCAAAATGAAGGCTCCCGATGAACGCTTGGCCAATAGCAGCCAGCAGCCAAGACTAACCATCGATCTACAACACTGAATCTCAAGTTAACGCAATACAGAAAGTCATTTTTCTGCTTGAAATGAATTTTGTAAGTTAAAAAAAAAGGGGGTCTGCTCACGGAACGCCAAGATCAGTGCTATTCTAATGCCAACCCACACTCATTACGGTGTATTAGATATGAAAGCAATTCTTACCGTTCTTGACGTGGGAGGTGCAGAAGGACTGGTCAAGGACATAATCTCCTGGATGGCAAGCCGTAGCTTTAGCCTGTGCAAAGGGTTACTAATCCCAATTTCTCTCTGGATTTCTGTGTCAGACAGAGCCGACATTATAGCCCCACTTTTCACATTGGCCCGACAGGCAGCCACGTACCATGCAGGCATCCCAACCCAGAGCTATGAAGAGAAGACACAGACGGAGTTACAACCTACTTCCAGGCTGTGAGGTTACAGAGGTGTGACTGGTAATAACGGATAGATCCTTACCTCTAACCATACAACCACAGTAGGACCATCCCACTGTGCAAATGGCAGGCCTTGTCTCCGCGCTTCCTCCAGCAACTCATGCCTGCAAAGATTACCTTCGTTAGGAAGCATGTGCCATAATTCCCTGTCTGCACCTCTAAGACCGGACAGGTTTACTACTGAACGCGCCAGAGGGAATTCCTTCTCCAGAAACTCACTACCTCTCCGCTCTCACTTTTTGATTAGCAAACCCAGAAGTACTACACTACCACACTAACAGTATGTATTACCCTACACCATCACCGCACAAGTACTACAATACCACACTAACCGCATTACCCTACACCATCCCCGCACTAGTACTACACCTCCACACTAACAGTTTGTATTACCCTACATCACCACCGCACAAGTACTACACTACCACACTAACAGTATGTATTACCCCACACCATCACCGCACAAGTACTACACTACCACACTAACAGTATGTATTACCCCACACCATCACCACACAAGTACTACAATACCACACTAACAGTATGTATTACCCTACACCACCACCGCACAAGTACTACACTACCACACTAACAGTATGTATTACCCCACACCATCACCACACAAGTACTACACTACCACACTAACAGTATGTATTACCCCACACCATCACCGCACAAGTACTACAATACCACACTAACAGTATGTATTACCCTACACCATCACTGCACAAGTACTACAATACCACACTAACAGTATGTATTACCCTACACCATCACCACACAAGTACTACACTACCACACTAACAGTATGTATTACCCTACACCATCACTGCACAAGTACTACAATACCACACTAACAGTATGTATTACCCTACACCATCACCACACAAGTACTACAATACCACACTAACAGTATGTATTACCCTACACCATCACCACACAAGTACTACACTACCACACTAACAGTATGTATTACCCTACACCATCACCACACAAGTACTACAATACCACACTAACAGTATGTATTACCCTACACCATCACCACACAAGTACTACACTACCACACAATCAGTATGTATTACCCTACACCATCACCGCACAAGTACTACAATACCACACTAACAGTATGTATTACCCTACACCATCACCACACAAGTACTACACTACCACACTAACAGTATGTATTACCCTACACCATCACCACACAAGTACTACAATACCACACTAACAGTATGTATTACCCTACACCATCACCACACAAGTACTACAATACCACACTAACAGTATGTATTACCCTACACCACCACCGCAGAAGTACTACAATACCACACTAACAGTATGTATTACCCTACACCATCTCCGCACAAGTACTACAATACCACACTAACAGTATGTATTACCCTACACCATCACCGCACAAGTACTACAATACCACACTAACCGTATGTATTACCCTACACCATCACCACACAAGTACTACAATACCACACTAACCGTATGTATTACCCTACACCATCTCCGCACAAGTACTACAATACCACACTAACAGTATGTATTACCCTACACTATCACCGCACAAGTACTACAATACCACACTAACCGTATGTATTACCCTACACCATCACCACACAAGTACTACATATCCAAATCCTACTCTGTAAATGTGTCAGTGTCTATGTAGCTCATAGAATATACAATACAAGTTGACTGATAAATTTACACCCCAAAAAAACCCAGCTATTTAAAAAAAATTGCACACCCTAGATTTTTATTAAAACACAAATAGGACGTTGCACTGGCTGGTGTGGTTTCTATTTATGGAGACTTATCTTTTTAAGCAATAAGTCAACCATCAAATCATTGTACTTAAGGCACAGGAATGCTGACCATCTGTAAAATGTGTGTCCTTGTATAGACCAATTGTAATTTCTGCTTGCAGTGAAACGCGTGAGGCCAGACGACTCATTGTTTTATATATAATGAATGACCACTAGGACTAGGTTCAGGAAACCATGCTACTAGAGAGAGACCCAGATATCACCATACATAATACAAGCAAAGAGTAGTTTCATAAGAAAATGCATGAAAAGGGACACTGAAAAACAGATGTGCCCGTCTCCTTTATGTGGGCACCAACACACATGCAACTAGAAGAGGAAGATTATAGCACCAGCACACAAGTCCTCATACTCACCATGATTTAATGCTAGCAACAATACGTTACGGGGAGGCAAATAGAAAAAAAAAAACATGAAGTCAAACCTATCGTGTACAACAAACAATGCTGTAAAAGGTGTAAACCAATGGCATGACTTCGCACAGGAGTGTCACACAAATGTATTGCTGCACAGTTATGGGATCAGTTACTATAAAAATGTAAAAAAAAAAAAAAAAGGGCCATTAAAGAGCAAAGTGGATATCACATGTATATGCTGCCAGGGGAACGGTCGCTGGGGGTAAAATGCGCCTTTTTATCCTGTGCACCTATTTACATAAACGCCAGCGCACCTGCTGTACTTGTAACTGTATATATCGCCTGTGAACTCTGCCTGACAGTCCCCATACAGGACAGCTTACGCCTGGGAATCAGGGGGTCATCCTTACTTTTTCTGGAGCTTTCGGTTCTTCTCCGTTTGACCCGGCAGCTTGGCAAGCCCAAGGGATTCCTGGGATGTACTTTCTAATTCTGGAATTCCACCTAGAACAAATAGGTGACACCGTTAAACATTAACTCGGTATATTAATCTGTGCATTATTGTGAAGGTTGTACATTGACATTTGTGATCAATCGGACTTCTCTGATGATGAAACTTATATAGAGGTCTGCTCTACAACGACAAATGAACAGCCATGCAAAGGACCTCACGCTTCCACAGCCTCCCTATGTCACAGTCAGGTAATAAGTCAGATCTTCAGTAGATCCACATCATTAAGGGGAAACATGAAGTCTCTCGGTACTCTACACAAATGGAGTCAGCCATGTCATGGTCCAAGACAATTTACAGTCTATCAATGTACTAGGAACTATTAACAGTGTAGCCCAGTATACACTAGGCGTTCCCCACCCACGCAGATATTGGCGGCGATGTGGACCCAGCATCGGCAAGTGCATACACACTTGCCAAAGCCGACGTGGAATGGAGCGACAGCGGGGGAGGGAGGGAACGACTGCCATGCTGCGTTGTCGTTAACGAGAACCTCCTTCGTCTGTTCATGTTCAAACGAGGGAGGGGTTGTTAACAACACGAGGAAGGAGGTCGTTAACGACGCGCGGGATCTCGCATCATTAACGATAATGAGTGTACACACTAGGCAATATTGTGAACAATATCACTCTGAAAGCCTTTTCTGAGCGATGTTGTTCACAATATCGCCTAGTGTGTATGGGGCTTAAGGCACAACGGGGCAGATGTATTAAGCCTGGAGAAGGAATAAAGAAGTGATAAAGCAGTGATAAACGCACAGTGATAACACATCAGCCAATCAGCTCCTAATGGTCATTTTTCAAATCCATAATGATTGGCTGGTGCGTTATCACTTTGCGCTTATCACTGGTTTATCACTTCTCCAGGCTTAATACATCTGCCTCAGTATACCCCAATGACTTAATAAGCAATAGTGTATTGGCAGAGTTCTGGGAACACCCTGACCAGGCAACAGGTACCAAGCAGTAGTGACACACAATGCAGGAGATGCCACTATTACAGGTCCAGTAAGCAGAGCACTTTAGTCTTATGAACGGTCATAACATTATAATAGGGCGTCAGGAGGGCAACACCCACCCCCCCATCGTGCACTTCGGGACACTCTGTTGCTGTATTCCAACCTTGGGAACAAGCAAGCTTTCTGAATGATACACCATCCACTGGGTGGCACTATTGTGCTGGAGTTAAGCATAAAAGAAAAGGTTCTGTCAGTGCCAACTATTGGAACTTATACCCAAGTTTATATTGGACGATGCCACATGAACTCAAAATAAGCCCACTTAGAATATATTGTAAACATGCAGAAGCTACACCAAGACTGCAGTCGCAAAAGTATAACCAGAACTGGGTGTCACTGGAAAGCAGTAGATTTAGGATTACCATACTGTCCCTTTAAACCGGGATACTCATGAATTACACAGGTTCTGTGGGTGGATGACTTCAAGCCTGCGTTTCACCTGGTTTTAATCAGCCACAGAACCTGTATAATTCATGAGTGCGCCGGTTTAAAGGGATGGGATGGTAAACCGAAGTAGATTGTATCAGTTGCAAAACCCAAAACCACACAAAGGGGCATCCAAAAAACATAAAACAGAGGTGTGAGGCAAAGTTCTACTGTGACTTGATTTGTGTATCCGGCAGAGCTAGCCAGAGTGAAGAAGCAGATTGAGACATATGATCTACCTGGTCCGAGTGACTCCTTCCCCAAAAGACCAGGACGACCTTTTTCTTTTTTACCAAACAAGCGGCCGATGGACGACTTGATTCCTTTCTTCTTTTGGGCTTTGTTTAGGGAGTCCTGGCTGCTGTTACTACTGCTGGGATTGCTCACCTGCCCATCCTGCGAGCCTGTGGAACTGCATAAGAACAGAACTTAGTAACGGGACACAGTGGGTGCTGTATGGGGGGTCACTCCGAGTTGATCGCTCGCTGTTTTTAGCAGCCGTGCAAACGCTTAGCCACCGCCCTCTGGGAGTGTATTTTAGCTTAGCAGAAGTGCGAACGAAAGGATCGCAGAGCGGCTACAAAAAAAAAAAAAAAACTGCAGTTTCAGAGTAGCTTCAGACCTACTCAGCACTTGCAATAACTTCAGACTGTTCAGTTCCTGTTTTGACGTCACAAACACGCCCTGCGTTCGCCCAGCCACGCCTGCGTTTTTCCTGCCACGGATGCGTTTTTTCGAACACTCCTTGAAAACGGTCAGTTGACACCCAGAAACGCCCTCTTCCTGTCAATCACTCTGCGGCCAGCGGTGCGACATCAATGCTTCGCTAGACATTGTGTAAAACTACATCGGCTGTTGCGAAAGTACGTTGCACGTACGCACTGTGCCGCATACGTCGCACTGCGCAGCGAACATTTTTATCTAGCGATCAACTCAGAATGACCCCCTATGTACACACTGCAACTGGCAAAGAAAAGAAACCACTACTCTCTCCTATGTCACGTGTGGCTGCGTTACATGTACATCACTTCACCTACACAATTGACACCATCTTCAAAATCCCCCAGAAACCAGTGACATCACGGAGGAACTGTGGGTAAGTACTGGCTGCCCTTTAAACTTTCACCAATCTTTTGCTGCTGACATTAAGAGGCATATTTAAATAAAGGTCTATTTCTATCGATGATCAATTTCAAATTGCTAAAAAATACATTTAAAAAATTAAATAAAAAAAGGGAACTTTTGTAAATATACTGCTAAAACCCAAACGGTCAGTGTTTATCTGTTAAAGAACACTGTATATTACTTAAATTGGGGTTCACCCCTGCAGCTATTGTATCCAATTAATTAGCCTTTACAGTGCTCTAACCAAATGAATACAATGTTGCTATATTTCAGGCTCGTTGCTGTGTTTTTCAGTTAAGTCTTTATCTGATCTGTGCAGTTTATTGTCAGAGGCACTGCTGAAACCAGGGCAACAAAAATACACAAGTAATAATATAAACACAAGGCTGAAAAGAGCAGAAGTAAGCCAGAAAGAAAATGAAAAAAATGTTTCCAAATATGTATGAAATCCTATTTTGCATCCACTGACGACACGGAGACCTTGAGGTGGAGATATAGGGGTATATTCAACTGAAGTCGCAGTTTTCGACTTTTTTTTTTAGGTCGGAAGGGGTTCCGCCCTATTCAATACAACCCAAAATTTTTCGACAAGTCGATGAATTCGACTTGTCGAAAAGCACGTGTATCAGCGGAATAGCTACCGATCCACATGCTTGTGTCGAAAACGGGGCCCCCTTTTCAACCATCTCAGTTCGACTTTAAAAAAAAGTTGAATGAGATGGGGAGAGCAGCGCCGGAGACTGGGAGAGCCGAGGCGGCGACGGGGTGAGCAGCGCTGGAGGACAGCCGCCGCTCACAGCAGTGTCCACCCGGCTCCAGCAAGCAAGACCTCGCTTGCTGGAGCCGGGTGGACGCTGCCGCGAGCGGCGTCTGAGAGGGGGAGACGGGGAGCGGTGGCTGTGACAGGGGGTACGGAGCGGCGGCTTTGACATGGGGGACGGGGGAGAGCAGCGCTACAGCAGCGGCTAGATAGCTGCTGCTGTAGTGCTGCTCACCCCCATCTGCCCACCTTTCCCCCCCCCCATCTCAATTCGACTTTTGTAAAAGTCGAATTGAGATGTCCATTGAATAGGCCAGGTCGGATCCATTCCAACAAATGAATGTTGGAATGGATCAGACTTCAATTGAATATACCCCATAGAGCCTTTGCTAGGACACCTGCTCTCTAAAAATCCAGCTTTGTTAATCTATATCTCCATCCTGTAAGGAACTGTGTTATTTTTGTATCTGAGCCCCACAAGACACAATGAAAGATAAAAGAAATGGAGAAAAATAGATCCCTCCAGAGAATACACCAAAATATTGAGGATGCTCAGAGCCCCCCAAAGGATTCAGAAAAAGTACTCAATGTACATTTAAAAATCAAGTTTGCAAATTCATGCAACTGAAAGACACCAAGACCAAAGTGTACCTTCCAGCGGTGATTACCCCCAGTGTTCTGGTGCGCAGTGTCACGGCTGAGGTTATTGTGAACCCGGACTAGTACTGGACACTGGGACTGGTCTTGAGCGCAGTGGACAGAATCGGGCTGGCTTAGTGAACGATCCGCTCGTCCAGACGTGGCAGTCAGACAGTGTACTCTATGGGGGAAGGTGACCAGCTATGGGTACTGAAACACTGGTGGTGGAAGCCACCAGTGCAATTAGTAGCTGGGTTGTCACCTAATGGAGAGACGTGAGAACTGGTGAGTTGACGGAATGCTGGGTGGATCAGTAATGCAGGAAAGTCATAGATCACTGAGAATGTCAGCAATAACTGTAACTGAAGCGGAGGACGTCAGCAATACTTGTAACCGAAGCTGAGGACGTCAGCAATACTTGTAACCGAAGCGGAGGACGTCAGCAATACTTGTAACCGAAGCGGAGGACGTCAGCAATACTTGTAACCGAAGCGGAGGACGTCAGCAATACTTGTAACCGAAGCGGAGGACGTCAGCAATACTTGTAACCGAAGCGGAGGACGTCAGCAATACTAGACGGAGTCGAGGACGTCGGCAATGCTTGTAGCTAAAGCTGAGGATGTCAGCAACACAGGTTTCCAGATGCTGGGCAGCTGAGGTAGTGCAATGGGGATTCCATATGCTGTGCAGTGCAGTGTCGGCACTGCTGGTTTCCCAGTAGCTGTGATGCGGTGGTTCTGCACAATGGATACTGCAATGTTGTAGACAGCAGTGGCAGGTTTTCCGGAAACTATGGTGCGCTACCTTGTGCAGCGGAGAACTGGAAGCTGACAAGAATCAGCAAAGTCTCTAAGGCCGCTAGGGATATAGGACTGTCCCTCTGGTTTACTGGAGGACTTCCAGTGAGTCTGGAGATGCCAGGATGTAGTGGCAGCGATGGCCCTTTAAATCATCCAGGGAGTCAGGCAGTGCGGGGGATGGTAATTTGCACATAGTCTATTACCAGAAGGAGATTCTGGAGCTCACTCCAGGCTGAGAGACACCAAAGCACTGACAGCTTGCTAGTGCTTGAGACCTGGAACTTATATCCAGTGCTTAGAGCTGAGTGGATGAGCGGCTTACATGATGCGGAAGTGAATCCGGATTGGACCTTAGAAGGTCAGCTGACCAGGAACTGTCATGGCGACGTCCATAGCTGGTTTTGGAGGGAACTCCGGCGTGGTGTGTGCACAGACAGGCAATAATGGCAACAGGTCCTGAGAGAACAGGAAGGTATATCTGGTAACCACTGGACTTGTGGATGCTGGCACAGAAGTATAGGACAGCATGAGACTCCTCAATGATTGCTATGCAGGCACACCATGAATTCACACAGAAGGTTAATCAATACAGATGAATTCACTAGAAGAGAGTGAGCTCAGCACACAGAGAACTCATGATACTGGTGAGCTGTTTATCCCAGCCTGCAGAACACATACAGGTTACATGACAGATGGCAGAGGTAAGTCACCAAATGATATGATTTTAGTCAGGATTGTGACACGCAGCACTCACCAACTAAGAGTGGTGTATTTGTATGCAAAAACATTGACTTTGCAAAACTTTATGATGGTACGAACCTGGGACCAAGTGGTCACATGATGATTCATACTGCACCACTTAAAAACCACTCACCGATCTAGTAGAGCGTGCTTTTGTATTATAAGGAACAGGTTTCTCCGTTCCCATTTAATTTATGCAAAAGTATAATGCATGGACTGATGTGTGTATTGACATTTACCAACTTGTTCAGAATCAGAAGATTAGTAATATTCTAACACCATATAAATGACGCCATAAATAAAGGATAATCATAATAATAACAACAACAACAACAACAACAACAACAACAACAACACATCTCCTTAATACCCTGAGAATGCCCAGCAAGTAAATAAATAATTTCTCTTCTGAAGTCTGGGTATCACGATGCCCTAATTTACTGAAGCTTAAAAACCACCCAGGCCTTAGTGTGAAGTACAGGTACCCTCATGAAAAATTAGATAGGAATATAGAGGACCTCAATTCAGACACTATTTGGGCACTGGAAAGGGTCAAAAGGAATACAAATAAACAGTCTGCCGCATGAGAAACTCAGGATCCACTGATTCCAGTGGTTCAAAAGCATTCTACACAGAAGTCCAAAGGTTGAAGGATTATTAATTATGGACTCACCCATGCTAGAAGGTCTCACCTACAGTAAGGCTTCCAGACAAATTTGAAAGAGGGCATGTTATTATCCACGCCCTACCATAAGACAGTGGATTCCAAAGGCGGTCCTCAAGGCACCCCAAATGTCAAGGTTTTAAAGAAATCCATGCTTAGGCACAGGTGACTTAATTGGTTCCTCAGTCAGTTTGATCATACCATATGGGCACAAGCAGGGGTAGCTCTAAAACCTAGACTGTTGAGGTGCCTTGAGGACTGCGTTTTGGAACCACTGCCATAAGAACATTAGCAGGTGGGCCAGCTGCAAAGAAGTTGTTGGGATCTTATTTTCAAACCAAGAAACCCTGAGCTTCCAGACCCTATGCTAATGTCCATCTGAAACTGGATATCCAGCCCAGAGCATGGTTATGATTACCCCTAGTGAGAGCAACCCCCAACACCCTCACCTCCACTAAGGGATCGCCATGAAATTACACACTGATGATAAACGATCCCTGACTGAGCAGATTCTTCCATTATGGAAGATGATACTCCAGGCCCAACAACTTTGAGAATGTCCATATACCATGACCACATTGGACTATCTAATGCAACCAACAGCACCGGCAACTTTTGTCTTTTTGAGCATTGCCACCAATGGGAAAACATCTTTCAGCTGAAAAGTCCAAAAGAAGTATCTTCAGATCCCTGGTCCTTGAGCAAAACCACTTCACCCTGTGGTACAACTGATAAAGCAAATTGTTGGGTGTCTGACTGATCACCCCAAAATCCTCACCACTTTCCAGAATGCAGGGCATGCAAGCTGAGAGAACTTGCCATCCCTGTAATAGATGATAAAGATATTGCCGTGCCACTTTTTTCTGCCAGTGCATTATCCTGGTGGTCACTTCATTACAAAAATGGTCCCTTGTGCCTCCCTAATGGTCTCTATACACAACTGCAGTGACAAGTTGCACCTGAACTAAAGGATTAAACATCACTCTCACTCCAAATAAAATTATTTGGGAGTTTGGTCTCTGCCTGGAATAACAGACTCTAAAACACATATGATGATCTACCACACCCCAGTCCAGAAACCTAGCGTCTGCCATAAGGAAGAAACCAATTGTGATGACAAAGGGATGGTGCGTCTGATGAGGTAGCTAATCTTCAGAGGTGCGAGCAACATGTCCACAGAGACAAATGTGGTGTGTGTTTAGATACAAAAATTATTAGTTCAACAGAGATTTGGAATACTCTTGAACGGGACCATGTAACTCAATGTCCTCGCCAGTCAAGATCAGCTCCCCCAGGACCTTCATACAGAACAGTCTGTGTAAGAAGTCTCTCCAGACTCCTGGAATAAAAAAATCTGTTATCAATTGTACAACAACATATCCAGGAAAACCAGCTGCTGTGCAGGATCTAGGTTGGACTTCTGATAATAAATAATCAAACTCCTGTATCTATGCCATATCCCAGTAATGTGTCTGAAGCAAAGTCTGGAATTCCATATTGATGAAAAGACTGTCCAAATAAGGGATGAACATTTGTCCTCCTGGACTCCAGAAATGAGGTAACGACCTACTGAATACCATAGACGCTGTGGCCAAAATTAAGGCAAGGGACGAAAATGGAAATGGTGGGACTGGACCAAAACCAGATATTGTTGGCCCTCTTAGATTACCAAAGCATCATGGACGCCATGAACCTGTTCCATTTTATGCTGTTGACGTCAGATGTTTTTAACAAATACATTTTGAATTTGTCAATCCAAACAAAGAGTTATGGGTTTGGAGGTTCAAAATTGTCTGTCCTAAATGAACCTTTCTCCGACCTCCTCTGATCTGCTGGTATTGGGGTGATATCCCCAGCAGGAAAGGTCTGAATGGCTACTTGCAGGGCCTGGTTTATAACTTGGTGCGTCAAACCCATGATGCCCCTCACCGATGAATCGGAAGTGAAATGGGACTACTTCTAGCAGTAGGGAAACAGGCGTACAGTAATCACATCACAGCCACTCAGGTTTCCTCCGCGGGCAAGCTATAGTATTACAGAAAGGAAAGAACACTTACCACCGATGAAGTTATCCAGGTCTGGCCCAGTAAGGCATCACCAATATAAAAAAAGACCAAGAATCGGCCACGTTTATAGCCAGAGAGTTTGGCCAGCGAAGACATGGAACCCGAAATTCGAATACCAATGTTACCGGCATTCAGCAACATCTCACAAATATTCAGATGCCTTTTCGTAGAGCTCGTTGAGCATCACAAATTCTGAACTTGGCCCCACAGAGTGCAATACCATCAAGTGTTCCTTACAGGGTGGGGATATACAAGTGGGACAGACACCCCTGCCATGTGTAGATGTGTATGGTACATGGATATATAGTAATCACAGATTAGTAGGGTGCTGGGGTCAGTACATACTTTCTAATGTCTCGGATGTCCTCGTGACTCATCGTGTGCAATGCCCCTTTATGAACTCCTAAGCGCAAGGACCGGGGTGAGGCAGGAGGAGAGGTCTCGCACCGTATTGTAGTCTTGTCATCTCTGGAATCATCTCTAGTACCTGGAGGCTAAAACACAGCAAAATATTAATGAGTCCTGGACAATACACCGTTCTCCTAAACAATGATAGTCTTCAGAAGCCCCAAACGCTGTGATGTAGCATAATGCAGGGGGATGAGGTATCCTATACTGTACATTTACATATAGTACTAGCGGTTTTCTCATATCACTTACATAAACAAAAGGGTTACGAGGGGGCAACAGATCTAGGAATGAAACCAGACTGGATTTTGTGGAACAAGTCATCACCAGATACAGCCATAAACACTTGAATTATACTGGAGCCAAACATTTAGAGTTGCCAAATGTTACATTGCTAAGTCACTACTGTGGAATAAGACAACACATAACATTCAGAAACGGCTGTTACTTATAGCACAATAGTTGTGACCCAGCGAGTAATAGACGCATGCAAGGGCACAGCACATTTATAGAAAATCAAATATTACCTTTCTACGATATTTCCTTAAATCGCTAGGCTAATAAAGACATGCAAAGAGAGGAGTTAGTACAAGGAAGCAGGGCAAAAGGCAGTCTGCAGATACAGGACAAAAACATCATAAAGATCCAGTTTTATGAGCACCATGATGAGCTGTAACTGGTACTGCAGCCCAAGCCCAGTCACTAGGGGGCAGTAATGTACAGCAACCGTGCCCAGTCACTAGGGGGCAGTAATGTACAGCAAACCGTGCCCAGTCACTAGGGGGCAGTAATGTACAGCAGTCCGAGCCCAGTCACTAGGGGGCAGTGATGTACAGCAGTCCGAGCCCAGTCACTAGGGGGCAGTAATGTACAGCAGCCCGAGCCCAGTCACTAGGGGGCAGTAATGTACAGCAAACCGTGCCCAGTCACTAGGGGGCAGTAATGTACAGCAGTCCGAGCCCAGTCACTAGGGGGCAGTAATGTACAGCAGCCCGAGTCCTGTCACTAGGGGGCAGTGATGTACAGCAGCCCAAACCCAGTCACTAGGGGGCAGCGATGTACAGCAGCCTGAGCCGGTCACTAGGGGGCAGCGATGTACAGCAGCCTGAGCCGGTCACTAGGGGGCAGCGATGTATAGCAGCCTGAGCCGGTCACTAGGGGGCAGCGATGTACAGCAGCCTGAGCCAGTCACTAGAGGGCAGCGATGTACAGCAGCCTGAGCCAGTCACTAGAGGGCAGCGATGTACAGCAGCCTGAGCCAGTCCTAGGGGGCAGGGATGTACAGCAGCCTGAGCTCAGTCACTAGGGGACAGTAATGTACAGCAGCACGGGTCAAGTCACTAGAAGGCAGTGATGTACAGCAGCTCAAGGCCTGTCACTAGGGGGCAGTGATGTACAGCAGCTCAAGGCCTGTCACTAGGGGACAGTGATGTACAGTAGCCCGGGCCCAGCCACTAGGAGGCAGTGATGTACAGCAGCTCAAGGCCTGTCACTAGGGGGCAGTGATGTACAGCAGCTCAAGGCCTGTCACTAGGGGACAGTGATGTACAGCAGCTCAAGGCCTGTCACTAGGGGACAGTGATGTACAGTAGCCCGGGCCCAGCCACTAGGAGGCAGTGATGTACAGCAGCTCAAGGCCTGTCACTAGGGGGCAGTGATGTACAGCAGCTCAAGGCCTGTCACTAGGGGGCAGTGATGTACAGCAGCTCAAGGCCTGTCACTAGGGGGCAGTGATGTACAGCAGCTCAAGGCCTGTCACTAGGGGGCAGTGATGTACAGCAGCCTGAGCCCAGCCACTAGGGGGCAATGATAGTAGCAGCACGGGTCACGTCACTGGATGGACAGGCAGTAAGATACAGCCATATTGGTCCAGCTTCCATATGATGCAGTCATACTAATACAGTCAGTAGAAGGCCAGCGTTATACATTTTGTACTGAAGATGTAGAATCAGTACTGCAAAATTGACACAAAAGCAGCAGTGCTCTTAAACTCCACAAATCCCAAAAGCAGGGTCTAACAGTCTGTCCATCTACAAGACTGATTTTACCTACATGGCACATGGTACAGTATAAAAGCATACATTCTCCGACAGCTGTCCTGTATGGAAGACAGTTTTAAACATAAACATTTGTTCACATGGGTAGCATGTAGTTAGCGTTATTAAATGTCCGAGTTATGGCATTAGGGCCAATGCCCCAAACACACAAAGCACAAGTGTACTGTATAAGCTGACATACCGAGAGAGGAATAAATCATCTGAATGGATAACACAGAAAGAAGCGATGAAACACATGGTTCCCACAAGAAACACACCGAGGAAATTAAATGAAATGTTAGGTTAAGCAGAGAACATACGGGAAGTCGCCATCAGTTAGGCCTTTAGTTCCTTACTCTTCTGCAAGCAAGCATTTCATTTTGCATGTAGCAGGAAGAAGCTGGAAAAGCAGAAGGTGGGAAAAGCAGGGTGGTTCTTTACCTGGGACAGCGGAGAGGAATCGGGGCAGGAAATGGTATTGCTGAGGGGGGTGCTGGATATATGAACAGAGTCTGATGATGAAGGCTAAAATAATAAAAATAGGACAGAACACACAAATCATAGAGTTGCCATACGGTAATGTTTCATGGGAGAATGGCACAGGATTAAAGCAACAAAGGACGAACATGGGAAAAACAAAAATAAAACATGCTTCAAATGAAGTAGAAAACATGCATAATGGGATTTTGACCCTCTCGCAAGAATTTCATCAGGGGTCACATGAACAGTCAAGTATAGGTCCTGCTACTAGGTGACTGGATATTAAGGAGTTACCAAAACTAAATCCAACTCCTGATAAAAGGAGTATTGAAGAGTTTACTATGGACACGAAGTCCAGAACAAGAATTTAAGATCGGTCCTCCCATTAAATTACAGCCAAGCTTTCATCTCTAAATTGTAGTGTCTATGAGAACCCAAAGGAATAGGTTCACTTCCAATGTTCCAAGGCTACATTAGCAGACAAGAGACAAGTGATGAGGAAAGAGTCCACTCTTGCTACTCGTCAGAAAAAAGACAAAGGGGGTCATTCCGAGTTGATCGCACGCTGCGACTTTTTGCAGCCCGTGCAATCAACTAGACACCGCCTATGGGGGAGTGGATTTTTGCATAGCAAGGTTGCGATAGCTTGTGCAGCCCTGCTCTGCAAAAAAAGTCTTGTGTAGAACAAGACCAGGGTAAGAGTTATTTACCCTGTGCGATCAATCCAGCGTTGCAGGTCCCGGAATTGACGGCGCGCCTGCGCAATGTGGCCGCCGCGCATGCACAGTTCCGACCCGATTGCACGGCTGCAAAGAAGCGCAGTGTGCGATTGGGTCGGAATGACCCCCACAATGTGGAGACCTGAACTTTAAGAGAACCAAGAACCAGTCCTGGGCAAAGACCACACTGTACGGTGAAGTTCACGGCAACAAATAACTTTAGAGGATCTGAAGTAGTTTTATCACTGTTTTCAGTAAGTTTACGTGTACTGTAGTTGAAATGGGGGGGATTTTTTTAATTTTTTTTAAATAATGTTCATTTTGCTCTTGTGGAGACCACATTCCTAAGGGGTAACAGTGTCCAGTGATCTTCTCATCTAATTCAGTGATTCTCACACTTGCTCCTCAAGACATACTAACAGTTTAGGGCAGGGGTCTGCAATCGGTGGCACTCTAATTACTGTGGCGTTAACATGTTCCAACAAGCCCCGTCACAGTTTTGGCCATGCTAAAATTGTGGCAAGGCATGCTGAATGTGTAATAGATCCACGGCAGCTGGAGTGTCACAGGTTGCTACCCCCTGGTCTAATGGTTTAAGGACATTTACGTGTACGATGGCGGAGCTGGCGGAAACATGGTCAAACATTGAGATGCGTAGTGTGATCAGATTCCGTAACAGTCCTTCAATGCGGCACAAACCCATCTGTGATGTATGTGATTGGACAGCTGGATTGCTGCTCATCTGTACATCTGTCCTGCCATTTTGAAAGGCAGAGCACCAAGACCAAACCTGTTTCTGTGACATGACGTTATCACCGTACACCTGGACAAGCTGGCGAGTACTCTCAGCTGCTGACGTGCCCTTCAGATGCAGAAACCGGATCACACTGCGTACCTCAATGTGTGACCAGGTCTCCGTCAACCCTGCCATCTTACACCTGATGCTGGGACAGTATGACAGATAGGAGGCGCAGTGTAATGGTCAAGAGGGGAAGCCGTGGGCTACCTGCTCTGGCCTGGCGGGGAATGCCTTTGTAGTTACTTCATGTATAGGCCTCATGGCCCTTAAAAAAAATAAAATAAAGTGTATGAGATATTTATTTCAGCAAGTGGTTATTATAGCTTTAAGGGAGATGTCTCCATCTCCAAATGACTTAAAGCAGCCCAGACTGGCTCATGAAGCTAAATGCAGTTCTTGCAGGCTTCACTGTTGCCGATGTCTTAACGTTTTGGAAATGTATATTTGTGAGTGATAAACACGGCAGTATCATAAAGAGAATTGTATCTAAAATTTTATTTCTTTAGTAAAATATATCCGAAAGATAAATGTAAAATGTCTCACACATAAAGCGGACAAGTTGTGGAATGTTTTGGGACCCTTCAAGTTAAGAAAATACTGTTCTTCTACAAAGTAAAGCTCCAGGACCACCAACGGAGAATGGTTATCAGAGCAAGGGCCAGATCCGGGACTGTAGGTGTCAAATGGTATTATAAAAAGTGATAACTTAAAGACGGACAATGTGACTGATATACAAGGAACATGGAATGGATAAAGTTGATAATGAGTGAGCACAGTGTACACATATAAAACTATGGCATGTAAACAAGCACCGGGCACACATCAATACACAGACAAGCGTGACGGGAATCAGAGACTTTCCCCTCAAACCAACACGGTCTTGTCTTTCATAAACCCTCACCACGCAGTCTTTTTGACTATCTCGGTAGAATTTCTACTTAACACCTTCTCCCCACAAAGCGCCCCCTTCTTCCCCGCACAATGCCCCCCCCCCACCACCTCCTTCTCCTCACAATGCCTGCCTCTCTCCATAGATGGATCACATTCTGCCCACTAGCATTTCTCATGTACTGTAGACTCAATACTCACCAAGGTCATAACACCTAGCCTGTCCACTTCCCGGGCAGGGCTATGTGGGATTCTTCTGGGAGTAGAGCAGCCGCTACCAGGCGGGGAGGAACCAGCAAGGGAAGATCCAGTAAAAGAGGGGGGGATAGAAGTCATTGACCTGAAGCGGCCCATATTATCTAAACTCCCACTGCCCACCCGAGACTCGATCTCCTCCGCCCTCTGCTCTGTGTTCTCCTTCTCCTCTTGTATCAATCTGTGGAAAGCAGAACGAGATGGCGCTCAATTCCCATGATTAAATTACTGGAGGTTTAAAGGCTTTGCTAGAGTGCAGCCATCAGCAAGACTGATCTTTATTTCCCAGTAATGTCCACAATATACAGACACATTATTTTGCACACAAAAAAGAATAAAAAATTGTGTATGAGCCGTTTCCCATGTTGGTTAAAACCATGATATATGCTGGACACTCTCAATCCTATTTATAAATTTTTTCTTTTTAAACAATTTTCTTTTATTGAAGCCTCAATATGTGACAATAACGTCATTTAGGTTTCAACATAGCAATATATGAACACACATATTCATAACACAGAACAAAACACACAGGACAGTGAGGCATTTCATCA
Organism: Pseudophryne corroboree; assembly: GCF_028390025.1. NCBI lineage: Eukaryota > Metazoa > Chordata > Amphibia > Anura > Myobatrachidae > Pseudophryne > Pseudophryne corroboree. Next base: position 47,836,165 of record NC_086454.1, read on the forward strand.
GAAAGAGACCCGAACGAAGATGTTTTTTGCAACTTGGGAGAGTTTCACAGAGGTTCTGCAGATTTCAATTTAAAATTTTAAAAAAATGTCCATTTGTCAAATGACGCAGCTCCCTCGATGATAACAATCCTTGTGTATGAACTGTATCTGAAATACAGGCACTCCAGCCTCACATAACTGCTGTGTATTGTTGTTAATGGTTCGCTACTTAGACAGGCTACACGTTGGAACTGCCTCACCCACTATAGATTGCTACACAGGAACATACTTACAGCACACACCCAGTGACGAAGCTAATTCTAAAGCTTGGATTGGCTACATATGTTTTAGCTCCACCCACATCATAACATCCATGCCCTAACCCAATCCCCTAAACTAACCCAATCCCCTAAACTATCCCCAATACTCTAACTCCTAAACCTAAAGGGCAGACTGGATGGGCCATATGGATCTTATCTGCCATCAAATTCTATGTTTCTATGTCTATGTGTAACGTGTTTTGAAGAATGGATCAGTGTTTTTATATATATATATATATATATATATATATATATATACACACACATACACACACACACATCTATATATAAATATACACACACACACACACACACACACACACACACACACACACACACACACACACACACCTTGTTAATTGGGGGGAAGGGGGGTGTTAGGTAGGCAAATATTATTGAATCTGGAGAGTGTAGATCCTACAGACGTGTCCTTACACCCTTGCTGCAGTCATGCTCAACAGTCCGTGAAGTCGCGCCATGAAGTGCCGAGCATTGTTTCCTGCAATTTTTTTATGCGAAACTGTAATGCAATAGGACGTGCAAGCAGCTTCTGCTGATTAAAATGATATGCGGTACGCCTATATTCTGTGTGTAATTGCGGCTCTATCTGCATCCGAAATGCCACGTCACAGTGTTTTCCAGGAAAACACTGTAGCATAGCATTTTGTATGCAAACACAGTCGCAGTCACACACAGAAGATAGGCATGCTGCATATCACTTTAATCAGCAGAAGCCGCTTGTCCCTATTGCATTACATTCCTTCTAAGATGCATTTTCGCGGCAAAAAAATAAATCACAAAAAAAAAAAAACGCTCGGTGCTACAGAGTCACACAGCACTTGCGCATTATGTGTAACGCGACTTATAGCGCACAGAGAAAAGACGTAAGAGGACACATCTGTATATAGAATGGATGTACAGTAACAGCCATAGAGTGTACCTGATTTCCTTATTGATTGCGTCCAACTGTTCCTGCAACATCACAGCGAGGGTTTGAGCATCAGCCTGGCCGCACGGGGAAAGGAGATCCACGGAGCTGAAGATGGTGTCTCGATCATCCTCCATGTCCGAAACATCCACGTCGCTCTCAAACGCTTGGGCTACATTAGCCAGTACACTGGCCTGCTGGGCTCGCTCCCAGTCCTGCTCATTGAGCGTTTGTACCTGCGATTACAGAGAACAAGTTACTACACCGAGTGAGGCGCTTTCTGGCCGAGAACGGGATAAAGCGGGGGACACAAGCGAGGGAAATAGAGAGAGGAAAGACACTTACGTGCTGAGAGCGCAGATCCAGAGAGAAAAGCAGAAAAAGACAAAACAAACATTTTAGACAAAAGTAAATCTCCAGTCGTCACGACAACATAAGCGCTGTAAGGGCTCTGCGACAGCATTCTTAAAACCTCTTAATGCTGTCCAGAATCATGTAAGTGAATGGAGAGGTAAAGATGTGACCTCGTACACCTAGCCACAATAAGCGGAGCGGCACGAGAAGGCGCCACATGTAGCGCGTATTTTGTGTCTTTATTGCGTGAATATGCGGCTCAGTCACAATGCAATGTGACAGAACCGCGTCACTAGACTGCACTGATTAATCGGATATGTGAGGGGTCTATTTACTATGCCTTGGAGAGTGATAAAGTGGACAGAGATAAAGTACCAGCCAATCAGCTCCTGCCATGTTACAGGGCTGTGTTTGAAAAATGACAGTTAGGAGCGGATTGGCTGGGACTTTATCTCTATCCAAGGCTTAATCCACAGACCGCTTATTCTGTAACTATGGCCCTCATTCCGAGTTGTTCGCTCGCTAGCTGCTTTTAGCAGCCGTGCAAACGCTAAGCCGCCGCCCACTGGGAGTGTATCTTAGCTTAGCAGAAGTGCGAACGAAAGGATCGCAGAGCGGCTACAAAAAAAAAAATTGTGCAGTTTCAGACTAGCTCGAGATCTACTCAGCGCTTGCGATCACTTCAGACTATTTAGTTCCTGTTTTGACGTCACAAACACGCCCTGCGTTCGGCCAGCCACCCCCGTTTCCCCAGCCACTCCTGCGTTTTTATATGGCACGCCTGCATTTTGCAGCACACTCCCCGAAAAACGGTCAGTTACCTCCCAGAAACACCCACTTCCTGTCAATCACTCTGCGGCCAGCAGTGCTACTGAAAAGCGTCGCTAGACCGTGTGTGAAACTGCATCGGCTTTTGTGAAAGTACACGCAGAAGTGCCGATTTTTTTGCCTGATCGCTGCGCTGCAAACGAAAACAGCTAGCGATCAACTCGGAATGACCCCCTATATACGAAGCACAATGGAACTTGGAGAGAAACACATTCAAATTAATCAGTGCCGTCTCATGAAGCGGTGTCATCGCACTGAGCGTTTGCGTGAAAAAGATGCTCGGCACAGAGCCACACAAGACCTGGCGCGAGAAAAGCCGCGGCAGCTGCGCATAGGAACAATGAAAGTGTAAGCACGCAGTTTTGTCATTTTCAAAGAAAAATGTTCAGCAACTGAACAAATGCGCAATACAGCTCTAGCTAGAGATCTTACTGTATATGGCCTATTTTATCTGTAACGTTATACGCAGCGCCAAACAGAAACCACATACCTTAGAGGGCTCATCGCGCAAGGCTACGAGTCGTCCTTTCTGAGGTCGACGCAGAACCAGCGAAGAACTGTAGGAGTCTGTGTGGTCATCAGACAACGACGAAGGAGCGAGGGCGTATCGGAAGTCCGGCACACTGCCTAAGTGAGGTCGGCTGCACAACGACATACAGATATCACGTAACATAACTCATCTCTACCCCCTGCCCCTCATTGGTCAGATCCAGCTAAAGCCTTTGCTATCCAGCTGAGTTAATAACCACTTAACGGACGATTTATTTCGTCAAAAACCGCTCTGAAATTGTCTGTTTTGTTTATGACTGAATTAGGTGAAGAACATGAATTTAACCCTATCCCAAATGATTTTAGCTTAAAAAAAAAAAAAAAAATGAAAGCTGAAACATTGATCGGGAACATCACGACCATCGGAAACATCACAGCTTTCATTTCTAAAGCCGGGACAGCCTCCAGGTATACAGGGGGGGGGGGGGGGGGGGGGGGTCTGGGAGTGGCTTGGGGGGGTTAATTTACACTCCCCAGTGGCTGACATGGTCTGCAGCCGCTGGAGGGGGGGGATCCTGCGGTGCTCGCCGATCAGCAGTGATCGGCAGCACGGCAATCAATAGGGGAGAGGGGAGGCAGAGGGTCCCGGTTCCGGTCCCTCTGACAGCAGCAGTGGAGGGAAGTTTCACTTCCCCACCGCTACTATCACTCTCTATCTGACTGGTCGCATCCTGTGCGACCAGGTCAGATAGAGCACTTGCAGGCATGGTTGCATCTGATGCGACCATGCCAGGCAAGTGGTTGAAAGGAGTTATCACAGGTACCAAAAGGTGCTTATATTTTGCTGCTGTAGGTTGTTCTCCCTGCCGATCCTTAGTCAGGACTATTTAATAAAGACAAAAGACAATTATCCTGCCCAAAGAGACTACATAAGGACTACACAAGCATTTATTTTCTTTAGAGAACACTGGACTTTTTCTTGATACTTATTTAATTGCCTTTTTTTTTTTTTTTTGTGCAAAATAGGTTTATTGAAAAACAGTAGCAATGACAAACGGTTAACATACAGACAATTGCAATAAAAGTAGTATCGTAATACAACTGCGGGCCTGTCTAGCTCCTATAGCTAATAACAGGAGAGCATGTAAACAATGTTTTATAACAGCTCAAACACGTGGAAAGGTATAATTTGATAGTCAAACATGTCTTGTTAACCCTATTAACCCAAATCAGGAAACAAGATAAAGAAGAAGAGGAAAGAAAAGATACGGAAAGAGGTAGAGGTAAAATTTTTTATAAAAAATGCTCAGATTTTATTTATTTTTTTAAAGACTGAATTAGGTCAAGAACATCTATTTAAAACGTATGCAAAACGATTTCCCCAGCAGCTGCTCATCTTTTTAATTTACATTTCCCTAGCGGCTGCTCCTCTTGCCGCCGTGTGGGGGGTCCTGACGTGCAGAAGTGATTGACAGCACAGCAGAGACTAGGAGAGGGTGCAGAGAAGCAGAGGGGCTGGGAGTTCCCTCTGTGATTGTCGGTTGCTAGAAGAATTTCTTCTGGGGGCCGAACGCTCTGTGTATTCTAACTGGTTATGCTGTTCGTCACCAGGTCAGATAACGCACAGCGG